>NC_055988.1:160707026-161007844 GCF_018446385.1 Zingiber officinale
CTTGGACTTACGTTGCCAAGACTACATGCTTAGACTTACATCGCTAAGACTCACCCTTAGACTTTCCTCTATTGTCAAGATCATACTTGGGCTCTTCTTGTTGTACCTGTATCCTTTACACTCACAATGATATCAAATACAATAATAAAACTAATTTAAATCTTTGCCTAAATATCAAAACCTAGAGTATCCGAATTGCTCCAACAAGAAGGATGAGTCTAAGGTCTTATTCAGTTGAAGATGGTGCTATCAAATATCAGGACCGACTCTAGGTTCCTGGTGTTGACTCACTTAGAGTTGAGATTTTGACAAAATCCCATAATACTCCATATTTTGTACATCCAGGAAGTATAAAGATGTATAAGAACGTACAGTTACTTTATTGGTAGCCAGGTACGAAACGAGACATCACGTGTTTCCAATTTGAATGACTAACTTATCAACAAGTCAAAGTAGAACATCATAGGCCAGTAGGGATGCTTAAACCACTTCCAATTCTAGAGTGGAAATGGGAAAACATCACCATAGATTTTGTAATGGGCTTATCGAAGACGGTGAAAGTCTTTAATGACATTTGGGTGATAGTTGATCATCTCACTAAATCAGCGCATTTCCTACCAGTGAAAACGGCCTTCTTCATGATTCAGTATGCAGAGTTATACATTCAGGAAATAGTTAGACTGCAAGGGATTCCTGTTTCTATAGTATCAGACAGAGATCTAAGATTCACCTCGACTTTCTGGAAAAGTTTTCATTCGGCTATGGGAACTAAACTACTATGTAGTATGGCATTTCATCCTCGGACAGATGATCAGTGAGAGAGGGTGATATAGATTTTGAAAGACTTACTGTGAGCGTGTGTGATCGATTTCCAAAGAAATTGGGAATTGAAACTACCACTCGTGGAGTTCACCCATAACAACAGTTATCAATCATCTATATGCATGGATCCTTATGAGGCACTTTATGGAAGGAAATATAGATCCCCTGTCCATTGGGATGATGTGAGAGAAAGGGCAGAGGTGGGCCCAGAAATCATGAGTCATATGGCAGATTTAGTATTCAAAATCAGAAATAGAATGAAGATCGCCTAAAGTCGATAAAAGAGTTATCCTGACAAAAGAAGAAGGGGCATGGAGTTTGCAGTTGGGGATCACGTTTTCATGAAAATAACACTGATGATGGGTGTTATGAGATTTGGAAAGAAGATAAGCTCAGTCCGTGATTCCTTGGGCCCTTCGAGATCCTAGACAGGGTGGGAACATTGTCTTACCGTGGGGCCTTGCCACCTAATCTTGTTGGAGTGCATAATGTGTTTCACATCTCGATGAGCGTAAGTATATGTCGAATCCCACCCACGTGTTAAATTTTGAACTACTACAGCTTACCGTAAATTTGTCCTATGAGGAGAGACCCTTATAGATATTGGACTGACAAGAGAGGAAGCTACAGAACAGGACAGTCAAGTTGGTCAAGGTTTGGTGGCTGAATCACGCTAACAAGGAGGTCACTTGGGAGGCGGAAGTTGACATGAGGGACCTCTACCTAGAGTTAATTGGTAAGTTTTAAATTTTGAGGATGAAATCCATCTAGGGGAGGATTTATAAGGTCCATTTTTTAAAAAGATAAAATTCAAAGGAGGAAAATGATAATAAACTTTCCTTTGAAGTAATTATGAATTTAAGGGGGGTTAAATCGATATTAACCAATTGATGAACTATGAGCTCATCCCAATTGGTAATGACAACCCTAGGATTTAGTTGCTTACAAGAGGGGGGCTTGAGGAGGGGCAGTGAAAAAAAAAAGGAAAAAGAGAGGGAGGGGTCTCAACGACAAGCAAGAAAGGAGAGGGAGAGGTCTCAAAGGCAAGCAAGAAGGGGAGAGGAGGTTTCAACCTTGGAGGGAAGAACAAGCCAACACCAAGCCTCCAAGCGCAAAGACACCTCTTAAACCCTTCTTTTACCCCATGCAATTTATAGTATTGGTGCTTACTTAAATCTTTCATGAAAATATGTAGAAGCATGTCTCGTTAAATGACAATGGAGCTTCTTGAAGTTCCTTAAGTTTTTCCTTTGGATCTTGTTTTTCTTGTCAAGTATTGTTGTTGAAAAACTATAGGGGAGGTTGTTGTGTTTTGGGGATTCCTTAGGGTGAAGACTTTCTTTTAGATCTTGCTATTCTTGTCAAGTATTGTTATTGGAAACCTGCAAGGGATGTTGCTACGTTTCTTTCCTTCCGATCTTGTTGTTCGTGTCGAGTATTATTGTTGGAAATCTGCAAGGGGTGTTGTTGCATTTTGGAATTCTTTAAGAAGAAGTCCAAGAGATTTAAGAGGGCTGGGATGCGAGACTTACTTCTGGCGGGGAGGGAATTGAGTTGCAAAGTAGAGTTTATTTCAAGAAGGGAGGATCGGTGTCTCTAAGGCGCAATTTTTGAGTTCATCCTTGTAGGCTGGAGTTTGTGTTGGGCCATGGCCTGATCATTTTATGAGCCAAGTTTTTGAGAGCTATTTGTAGTAGATTTTTTTTTTTTTTTGAGGATTACTTGGGGCTATTTGTAGCAAGGTTTGAGAAGTTGTTGAAGGGTGTGCGGGTATGTAGCAGATTTTGACGAATGGTTGATTACCTAATGTTAGAGGAGGTCTAGGAGTGTGGATGTTTATTTAGCTTTATGTGGTTAATGATGTTCATGTTTATTTAGCTTTACGTAGTTAGTGATATGCATGCTTATTTGAGCCTCATGTAGATTAATGGTATGATTATTTAATTAGCTTTATATAGTTAATGATATTCATGCTTATTGAGCTTCATGTAGTTAATGATATCCATGTCTATTGAACTTCATGTAATTGATAATATTCATATTATTTGAGTCTTATGTAGATTAATGATATGAATGTTTAGTTAGGCTTTAGGTAGCCTAACAAGACCTGATAAAGTCATGATGCATGGTTGCCTTAACAGAAATGATGAAAATGACAATTACAATGAGGATTAATGGAAATTCTATGAGGATCAAGATCCCAGAGGGACCTCGTTTACGGGATAAGACCCCAAAGGGAATCCAATATTAGATTTTCATATTTAGCCACGGCCCAGTGACGAGAGTTGTTGATGTCCTGCCGCTTGGTACCAAGGTTACACAAATTAATCAATCGAAAAAAGGATAAAGGATATTTGATGTATGATGATTTTAATGGATACATGAAACGCTATGTGACACTTAAATTTGGCATTTTATGGTAGATGTATATATTCCTGTTTACTGGTTCTTTGACAATGAATTTCAAATACAAGTAGTTTTAATGATACATGCGATTGTTTATGTAATTCTTGCTATTGTGGTTCGGAGGTACTAAGTTAGGCTCATGAGGTTTAGTTTGTGGCAGGTGAAGAAACTGATGACATTGGAGGCTTGAAACCTTGACCAGACTAAACTGGATAATACACTCCTGTGGACCTTACGATCCCACAAAAAGAATAAATAAACAGTATTTATGATTTAGAGAGAATAAAATTATATTGAATTCAGACTTTCAAGATCTTTGACTGATTTAGAAACTTTCCTTCCTTTTTAATACTTGTATGGGTTTGAATGTAGGAGTGTGGTTCATTGAGTGCAATCGATTATTTCATTAGAATGATATATGGCGCATGGAATATAAAAAAAAATTATGGTCATTTCACCAAGTCTACTTCTAATGTTCATGAAAACCTTTTTTCTAGGGTTACTTTGATGCCTCCTTACCGATTGGCTACCTCAATCGATTGTCACGCAGGTGGACCGTTCAAAACCTGTAAAACGACTCTTTTTCACCCTTTTGATCGATTAGTGAGTTATACCAATCGATTCGGCAACTTCTAATTGATTGCCCCAATCGATTTAGAAGCTTTATGTTCTCATGAAAACATTACATAATCAATTGGTATTTACCTTAATCGATTGCCCCATTCAATTATAAGGCTTTCTGTTCGTAAGAGAATTACTGTCCAATCAATTAGACTAATCGATTGATAGGGTTGAATCAATTACACCAATCGATTCCAAGACTTTCTGATCTCATGCGAAAATCCCTTGGTCGATTGGCCCAATCGATTAATTTGATTGACCAATCGTTTCCCAGCCTTACTGTGCTTCCCGAAAAGCATTTTAGTCTATTGGCCCAATTGATTTCCCTTGGGATAATCGATTACCTAATCCTAAGCTTTGAACTCGAGTTTAGAGTTCCTTTGCCCAACTCTCTCAAGTCATCTGTGATTCGTTGGGACTTTCTGTTGCCTAGCATCTAGTAAACCTTGACATGTTAGGATTTTTACAATAAGTGTCCAATCAACCTTTGACCCACTTGAACTTTTTATCTTATACCAACTTCCTATTAGACTTTCGATCACTAAGTGTCCAGTCAACCTTTGACCTACTTGGATTTTTCCTTGCCTAGCTCCACTAGAACTTTCACTGCCTAGTTCCTAACTAGGTTTTCACTACCTAGCTCTGCTAGGACTTTCACTCCCTAATTCCTAACTAGGCCTTCATTGTCTAGTCTCACTAGGTCTTCCTTTGCCTATCATCACTCACTAAGATTTTTTCATTACCTAATCTTTAGTTAGGACTTCTCATTACCTAACTTCCAGTGAAAACTTTTTCAGATAAGTAATCGGTCCTCCCTTGACCTACTTGACTCTATCTCATGTATTATCAAACATCAAAATTTAAGCTTGAGGCAACTGGAGTTTAGTCAAATTGGTCAACCTTGACCCAAGGATAATTGTATCAATAATCTCTCCTTTTTTGATATTAGATAATATGTTTAAGTTAGGCTAACCCATATTAGCCCAACTCCCTTCATCACCTCATGTTAAATCATAAATGAGAGTTTTCTAATTTAAACTCTATATTTTTCTCCTCCTTGACACACATCAAAAATCTTCTCCCCATGATTCATCCTTTGGTCATTTAAACTTCACAATGAATGTCTCATACCATTCCATTATCTCCAATGCTCAACCTTAAGCATTCATCCATCATCATGCCTTATGGAGAACCTCCCCTCAAAGCATGCTTTAACTTCATCATTGCACCAACAATGATTTGGAGTTCCTAAACCTTTAAAAAATCTCAAAATTTAAATCATGAGATTAAAAATTCACCCTTGAATCTAAACCTTCCCTTTAACTATAAATTAATCTCCTTTAATTATTTCTTTCTTATTTTCATTAAGGAAATTACTCTTAAATGCTTACCTAAGCGATTTAGAGGGTTAGAAATAATTAGATTGACTAAACGTGGGTTAATAGACTAAAATCAAATCATGTCAGCCAAAAATAACTTTATTAATTGATTGATTTCAATTATCAATCGATTATAGTTCATCCAAATCGATTGGTGCCCACTGCCAATCGATTACAATTGGAGTTTCTGATTTCTAAAATCAATTTCAGACCCAATTTTAAAAACTCATAAATAATTCTACGACATTCAAAAAATTATTAAATTTCACGTAGATATTACTTATATCATATATTATTAGGGGAAAATAGTTTTCTATAAAAATATTTCTCATTTCTAAATAATAATACAAAATTGGTAACTATTGTCAATATTTCACTCTAACTTTGTATTTAATTAATCAATGGTGATTTCTATCAACAAACAGACTTCACCAAGGTTTTCTAAAATGATTTGAAATAATTTTCAAAATAAATTTTCAACTATGATATTTAGGCTAAATGCACATAACTTGCACATTAGCTTTTCCCATGATTGGAGACTTGACATAATCATTTACTCAATTAGATGTACTTAATCAATATCTTGAATTTTGTTCATCCTCTTAAATCTCACTGGTATCTAATGTGTCTCAATATATATACAAGTCAACTCTATAATCTTTATGAGATGTAGAATAGGTTTTTCCTAAACTAATGGATCATGCATCTCTAACTAGGTATTTTGATTTTGATCATCCTACTTAAGATGTCAATTTATGTCATTGTCCTTAATTACAAGGAATTTAAAATAATGCATGATAATGATTATGACATACATCGAATAATTATTTTTTAAAAGAAAAACTATCATAGCTAAATGATATATGTATGACATTTCATATAATATTTTTCATAACAATTTGAATGCAAAGTATGATTTTATGGCATGTGATAGGGCATACAAAATATGGTAATTATAGCATAAAGAAATTTCCTAGATTTTCTATCTAATTATTGCAAAAGGTGATTACACTTCCCTCATAGCTCGCCCCTAAGTTATGTGAAGAGAGGTAAATCACGGGGTCAGCTTATAGCCAACTGTCAAGTTAGCTAGGGGTGGGAGGGGGTTTTTTTTCCCAAGGCATGCGCTCACAGAGAATTGATCTCTTGCCCCATTATAGCAAGTCTATTATCCTCTAGCCAACTGGGCATCTCCTTTCCTAGATTTTCTATATAAGTATCATCAACTAATCACTAAGTTAAAATAAGCCTAAGTTGCCCTCATTCCTTAAAAAATCTCAAAGTCCCAACTTGACATTCCTTTCAATTTATCATATTTTTACCAATTTAATCAAGTTCAATACTTCAAAATTTTGATTGGCACACTTTTACTCTTCAAGAGTAAAAAATTAAATTTCTATTTTCAAGGTGTCACAATACCTTGAAAATTTTCTAAAATGTCACCTTCACTATGGTTGGGTTAATTGCCCTTCCAATTAGAGTTAACAAACTCTAAATCCATTTAGGTGTACAGAACACACACTTAGGAACCCAATATACTAAGTATTTACCAGTGATAACTTCTCTTGATACCTTCTTAATGACTTTTCTAAGCTTCTTAAAAGTCTTAGTCACACTAGTTTCCTCGAAGTCAACTCTAGAGATAACTTCCCTTGTAACCTTGACTTTAATTCTAGACAAAGGGTTAGTTCCATAATTATGTGGAACTTTATAGTACGAGGGCACATTGTCCTTTGACTTAGGTTTGTATCTCAAACCTCTCTTGCCCTTAGATGACTCTTGCATCCCTAAACCTAGGTTTTACTTCTTGGACCCTTTGACATTATTTGTCATTTTCTCTAAGGTCCTCTCCAATTTCTCAAGTTTTGCTTTCAAGACTTGATTTTCTATTATTAAATCCTCAAATTTAGATTTTTTATGATTTCCTTGAGCATTTATCCTTTTAGGCATATCTCTAACATCCTTAGAATTCTGACCTAAATTATTTACTATCTTCTTATCCTTAGGTAGGATTGTTCTAGCATGATATGACTTATAATTCTTCTTAGGATTATCATGCTTCCTATTCTCATGATAAATAACATCAAAATTATAGTAATCATTTTTATCATGTTTTTTTATCATGATATGAAGAAATACCATTAACTAATGGTACTTTAGGTTTCTTCCCTGAAGCTCCCATTGATTTGAGTTTCCTCCTTTGTTCTTAGTCGGAACCTCTCCCTTGGATATTGATTCTGATAATATCCCTTTTGATTGTAAGAGAAGTCCATAATGTGCTCCTTGCCCTTTAGTATCATGGGGCCGACCTCTTTTGATTTCTCCATTACTTTGGGTGCCACGTGAGCCTTCTTCTTTATCAAATTGGGGCACTTGCTCTTATAATGTCCCTTCTCCCTACACTCAAAACACAATATATGTCATTTATTTTTAACAATTGAAATTAGTATACCTTCATGCTTTGTGCTCTCTTGATTTGTAGAGGTGGAGCACTCATTGTTTTCATTGGCTTCAGAAGTTGAGACTTCTTCTCATTCTGGTATCAATGAGCTCTCCCCCTCATCCCTTGAAGTGGATGCCTATTCATTATCCTTCTCGGATGTTGAACACTTCTCAAACTCTAAATCTTCATGTACGTGAAACAAAGAGTTTACCTAAAGGCCTTTGATGTTTATTTGCATTGGGGATGAATCTTCATAGATCTTAGCTAATTTTCTTAACTTTTTAATAAAGGTTTAGGTGACCAACTTAACTTAGGTAATTTAAATAGGTCAAATGAGCATAGAAATTTTAATTTTTATCGTAGAATTCAAACTTCAGAAGTAGAACAAATTTTAAATGTGATGCACAATGGAAAAGTCGTTGGACCAGATGATATTCCGATAGAGGTATGGAAGTGCCTAGGAAAATAAGATATTGAATGACTTACAAAATTATTTAACATGATATTGAAAACGAACAAAATGTTTGATCAATGGAGGATATGTGCTCTAATTCTCTTATATAAAACAAGGGAGACATACAAAATTATACAAACTATAGGGGTATTCAACTAATGAGTTATACCATGAAACTTTGGAAAAAAAGTAATAAAAAAAGATTAATTAAAGAGACCACAGTGACCAAAAATCAATTTGGGTTCATGCCTAGAAGGTCAACAATAGAAGTTATACATCTTTGTAGACAATTAATTGAAAAATATTGAGAGCAAAAATAAGATATACACATGATTTTCACTGACTTAGAAAAAGTTTATAATTGAGTGCTAAGAGAAATTATATGGAAAATTCTAGAAAAGAGAAGTGTTAGCATAATATATATTAAACTAATTAAGGATATGCACAAGGATGTAACAACCAGAGTACTTCAGGCGAAGTAACTCAAGTATTTCCAATAAAGATAGGGTTACATCAAGGATCAGTTCTAAGTCCCTATCTTTTTACACTAATTATGGATGAACTCATTGCGCACATTCAAAACACAGTACTGTGGTGCATGTTATTTGCAGATGATATTATTTTAGTAGATGAAACACGTGAAGAAGTAAATGTTAAACTAGAATCTTGGCAGGAAATACTAGAAGGGAAAGATTTTAGGCTTAGTAGCTTAAAGATAAAATATATGGAATTTAAGTTTAGTAATATTAGAAGTAATGAGACAATTGTTAAGATAGGAGAGGACGAGTTGTCCGGAACCGATAGCTTTAAATATTTAGGATCATTTTTATAAAATAATGGAGGGATTGAGAGAGATGTCTTATATAAAATACAAGCAGGATGGTTGAAAGAGAGGGGAGCGTTGAGTGTTTTATGTGACTGTAAAGTACCTCTAAAACTTAAAGGAAAGTTCTATAAAATCGCAGTTAGATATGTTATGTTATATGGAACTGAATGTTGGGCTATGACTCGAGCACATGAGCAGAAGATGAGAGTTGTAGAGATGAGGATGCAAAGGTGGATGTGTGGACATACGAGGATGGATAAAATAAGAAATGAGAGCATTAGAGAGAAAGTCAAAGTTGCATCTATTGAGAGAAAACTCTAGGAGACACGTTTGAGATAGTACGAATATGTACTTAAACTACCAATAAATGTTCTAATTAGGTGATGTGAAACTATGACAAAAACATAATCAAACGAGAAAGAGGAAGACCAAAAAAGACTTGATTAGTAATATTAAAATAAGATAAAATTTATTTAAGTATAGATGATGATATAGTAGGAGATAGAGCTCAATGACGTAAAAGGATTCATATAGCCGACCCCACCTAGTGGGATAAGGCTTAGTTGTTGTTGTTGTTGTTGTTGTAGTTTGTCGTTGATTTTAGGAGTTGCTCTTCGGTTCACTTCTTTTTCTTGAGGAGTCTCCCTTAACCATCAATTAGGGCTTCAAAACCCTCCATTAAGATGAACCATTCTTCACTATTTATCATGAAGAAATTCTCAACCATAGTCTTCCATTGGTCGAATCCTCCCAATCTGAAGGATGGAGGTGCTCGAATGTCATATCTGAATCCATCTCGAAAATTCATTTTGAAGTTAAGTTCCTTAATGATGAGTCTTTGACTTGTTGAAATTTAGGGCTTTAACTTTTAACTTTTTTTTCTTTCTCTAGCTCTTTGCTTCTTCTGATAGTTAGCCCGATGAAAAGCGGTCTTGCTCTGATACCACTTGTTAGGACATGTAGAGAGTTAGAGGGGCGGGGTGAATAACTTCAATGACTTCTTTAAACTTGATTTGCATCAGAAAACTTGAAGCAATGCTAACACTTTCATTTTACTTAGTATCCACTGAAGGATAAAAAAGAACAAGAGAGGGCGTGAATATTATTTTAGGTTCGATTATGGTGCTTCCTGCACCAACATTTATATCTTTGAGGTGACTAATTCAAGGATCCATTCTTCACTCTCATAGATGTATTATGAAAACCTCCATCCCGGATGTGGAGATGCCAAGTATGATAATACAACAAGAAAATAAGAATGTAAACATCAAATACAATCAAGAATGACTTTTAGGGTTTACAATGAGGAATCTTGCGTTGCTTACTCTTTTCTTGCTTTCGATTACCTCTTGGTGGTGGAAAATGTGTCAGCACTTCTTCTCTAAGATCGTTTCCAATCTTCACAAAAACCTCTTTTCTAGGGTTACTTTGATGCCTTCTAATCAGTTGACTTACCCCTAATTGATTGACTTACCCCTAATTGATTATCACATCAATTGGATCACTCAAAACATGTGAAATGACTTTTTTTTTCGTCCATCTAATCGATTGGTGAGTCATACCAATCGATTCGGCAGCTTCTAATCGATTGTCCCAACTGATTTAGAAGCTTTCTGTTCTCGTAAAAACACTGCCTAATCGATTGACATTTACCTTAATAGATTGCCCCAATCAATTACAAGACTTTCTATTCATGAGAGAATCACTGCCAAATCAATTAGCCTAATCGATTGACAAGGCTGAATCGATTACCCCAATCGATTCTAATCCTTTCTAATTTCAAGCGAAAAATCCTTGATCGATTGACCCAATTGATTAACATGAGGCTTAATTGATTGATCAATCAATTCCTAGCCTTACCGTGTTTCATAAAAATCACTTTAGCTAATCAATTGCCTAACCCTAAGCTTAGAACCCAAGTTTAATTAGGATTCCTTTGCCCAACCCTCAAGTCAATCGTGACTCATTAGGACTTTTTGTTGCCTAGCATTCAGCCAACCTTGACCTATTAGGGTTTCTCCATCAAATGTCTGGTCAACCCTTAACTCACTTGGACTTTCCATCTTATGCTAATTTCCCATTGGACTTTCGATTACCAAGTGTTCGATCAACCTTTAATCCATTTAAATTTTCCACTTACCTAGCCCCGCTAGGACTTCCACTGCCTAGTTTCAAACTAGGTCTTCATTGCCTAGCTCCATTAGGGCTTTCATTACCTAGTTCTCAACTAGGCCTTCGCTACCTAACCTCGCTAGGACTTCGATTGTCTAGTATCACTCACTAAGATTTTTTCATTATCTAACCTCTAGTTATGACTTCTCGTTGCTTAGTCTCCAGTTAGAACTTTTCGTTGTCTAACTTATAGTTAAAACTTCTCATTGTCTAACCTCCCATTAAGACTTTCCCAGACAATTGTATCTTATCCTCCCTTGACTTAGTTAATTTCTCTATCGTATATTGTCAAATATTGAAACTCAAGTTCGAATCAACTTGAACTTATTTAAACCGGTCAACCTTGATCCAAGACGACACCAACACCTTTTGATTATCCATTTTTTGATATATTTTTTTATTCCGGATAAATTTCCCTTGGGTTTGCTAAAATTTACTTTTCAACTATTTATGTTCATGTTTAATTGTGACCTAAGACTTTCATTCTTAATTTCAAATTCTTTAATTTTAAGAATCATGAGATGCGTACTATTTTTAATTCTTTCAATTTATTTTTGATATATTTATTTTTAAATAAATAATAGTATCAAAAAAATTTTTAACCTAAAGAAAGTTAACCAAACTATCACTTTTGTCCAAATCTCCATTATTGCTTGAGTATTAGATTTTAGTAGCTGAGCTGATCATCAGCTGATAGATGTGTAGAATTGAGTATTAGACGTCATCTTCACTTGTTGGATAGAATCCATCACTAGATTGTTGAAGCATTCATTGTCCCATGTGGATAAGGTTTTTCCTTCTTAGTAGACTCCTCATCTCCAAATGACTCATATAAAAAGTCATCTTCCCTCCCATAGCTTTGAGTGTTTTCTTTGTCTTCTTTCTTGCTCCATTTGTTGAGGACATCGAATTTTATAGTGACCTTTTTCCCGTGAATAAAATATACAATATGTTCTTTGAATTTAAAGGTTCCTATCCTAGTCGAGGCTGTGGAACTCGAAGGAATGATGATGCTATCCATTTCAATAAATTTGGATGAGATTGGAACTTCCTAGCTTTCATCTCCGGAGGTAGGGTCAGAAATCAATGGTATTTTATCTTCGGCTGCTCCATAGCTAGCTTGTGGTTCTTCTTGCAACACTTCTTTTGGTGATTCATTAATTGATGTGGAAATTTCATAAAGCATAACCACACCTCCTTTGTGGTGGGATGCTTGCCACATGAGGTCACAAGGTCGAAACTCAGGGTAGTCGGGGTGTAAATCCCCGGTCCCTGTGCAACTCACTCCACCTACCACATGCTTGTTCAGGATGTTGTGATTTACCTCCCTCGTGATGACCTTGGGTCGAATGTGACGGGGGCGCTGGAGACGAACGATTTCACCTTTTTACCACTTCATACTCACTAGTCTTTCATAAAACTTCATTTGGCAAAGTACCAACTAATTATTTCATTACCTTTTTCATTTGCCTCAAAATTTTGAATTTGTTGTTTGGTCCACTCCTTACTCGCTTCTCCTTATTTGTCTTTTGGTGCTTTGAGATTTTTTTTTATGATTATACGATATTCTCTGGAAAAAGTCTCTTGTAGAAAGTAGAGTAAGACTGCGTACAATGGATCCTTTCCTGTGATCTCGTATAACAAGAGTTTCATGCACCGAACTATCCATGATTATACGATATTCAAAGTCAATCTGGATGTAATATTTTATCATCGTTTTCACTAATCGAAAGAGAAATCTTTGTACACTAGAGGTAGAAGATAAAAGTAGTTGGTGTGTGTTGGATGTCTAGTCAATTACTTAGAGATCTTGTACTAATACCAAATGTCAGATTAAGCATGGAGCTAGAGGAGATAATAGCGATTATTCTTGCAAATAAAAGGTTATACTACTCTTGCTACAAGCTTAGCAAGGTCATGAAAAGAATGAGTGCAGGAGAATAAAAACACAAACAAGTTTGCATCGACCTCTAATTAGTTGATGTAATATGCATAGTTCGAAGCCTTTATTCCTATTCCACAACCTATGACCACCAGCGAGTCACTCTCGAAAGCTCATTATCTTTTTCCTTAATAGATAACCTCCTAAGGTGGAAAAACCTTCTTACATGATATACAATCAATCTTAGAGAGGAAGGATAAAGAGTACAAGGAAAAAAATTAAGCTTAATATTGTTAATGCAATCGACCACTTATCAAGGTTGACTAAATTGACCAATCTTAAATTGAATCAAGTTGAATTTTAATATTTGATCAAAATTCTTATTTACAAGAGCAAGATGACAAGTAGAAGAAGAGTTTATTAGAGAGAGAAATTATCAGTGCAATCAAACTCGGGTTTGATTGATCAAAATTGATGTGAATGTGGATATTTGAGTAAAAAGTTAAATAGGTCAAGGTTGATCGAATACTTGATAGTGAAAAAGTTTAATTGGATAACGGTTAACTAGATACTTGGCGGTCAAAAAGTGGAGAAGTCAAAGTGAGTCACAGTTAATTAAACACTTAGTGGTTGAAAGTTTAATAGGAAGTTGACAAAGATGAAGTCCAAGTGGGTCATGAAGGACTGGACATTTGGCAAAGATGAAGTCCAAATGAATCAAAGTTGAACGAGCATTGGGCAATGCCAAAGTCTTGGAAGGTCAAAGTTAATTTAATGTTAGACATGAGACAAGAAGTTCAAATAAGTGAATGATGATCGAATGTTTGGCAAAATGAAGTCCTGGTAAGTTAAGGTTGACTAGATGTTAGACATAAGACGAGAAGACCTGATAGATTAAGGTTGATCAGATGCTAGGAGAGTAAGTCCTAGTAGGTTGAAGTTAATTGGATACTAGGCAAAGACGAGACCCGAGTAAGTCGGTATTAATAGTACAAAGAAGTTTCGGAGACATAAGAATCTCTTGGCATAAGCGAATTCGATCTGAATAATATTTTTAATACTAGTGCAGCAGTTGAATATGAACAGTATTACTCAAGTGCTATGTTGTTTCTTCTATAAAAACAGTCGGTTGATGAACAATAAAAAAACAACTAATGATGCTATAATAGTAGACAAAAAGTTGGGAACTCAGTTAATCAACTCGACTAATTGAGATCAATCAATTAATGAATAATAATAGTCGACTGATGACAACAATTAGAAAGTTTGGAACTCAACTATTACACTTGACTGATTTTGAATGGTCAATGGATGAACAATAATAGTTGACCATTGACATTATTGCAGCTAACAGAGGGTTTTTGGAACGAGTTAGAAACTTGACTAATTATGTGACAATAATCTATTGATGTATAATAATAGTTGATTGTTCATGGTCAAACCAGAGTTCGTAAGAATTGTTCTGCAAATGCAATAGTTGAATTAAGCTAAGCAATTAACTGATAGGTGCAAATTAATCCCAACCTGAAGACTATAAAATAAGAATTTCGAGGAGGTTTTCAGAGTCAATTCTTGAGTAAAGGCAATCCAAAGCAATCAACAACAATTGAAAGCAAAGATTTCATTTGTAAATTAGTTCATTTACATTGTTCATATTTGTATATTTGTTTTATTTTGTGTTCCTTTGTATAACAATAGGTGTGGTAAGAGGTTTATCCACTTCTAGAAGGTATCCAACAAATAAAGCTAGTGATGATTTCGCTAGCACAATAGACCGTGAAGTAGAAACCATGATTCCAAACTACGTTAACTCTCTCTTTGTCTCTGTGCTTGTCTTTTCTTTTGTGTTGTTTTTTTGTCTGCTACGTATTGACATGTTGTAGATGAGCAAACGATCGAGAATGAATGAAATTACAAATCGCTATTCACCCTTGTGCTTGAGTTGAGTTTGAGTGGTTCCTCTCCTTGTGCTTCTCATCTTCTTGTGCTTAATTCTCATATATTATAAGAAGAGTGATTCAAAGAGGTTCTCCACCTCTGGTTCAATATCGTGAAGGAGAAACCTAGTAGAATTTACAAGGGATAGTCCACTTGAAAGATCATAGATCATGAAGTAAATAAGAATTAGGAGTTTCAAACCACGTTAAATATATCCCCTTATGTGGGTTTGCATTATTATCTCTTTATATTTTGCTTATATTTTCATTGAGATGAACTTGTCTTATATATCAAAATACGAAAAATAACTTCAAAATCTATTCACCTCTCCCCTCTAGCTAACCATCTACGTCCCTTTAGGATACGTTTGGTTCAAGTTATCATGTATAACCTTGGTTATTCGATTACCAGGTAATCACATAACCAAAGTTATGGGGAATAAAACATAACCAAATGTTGTTTAGTTCAATAGATAATGCAACAAAAACATGTTTGTTTGAAGGTTTTAATGAATAACCTAGTTTAATATTTTACTAGATTGCCCTTAGTTACAAAACCAACTATAATAATAATAATAATAATAATAATAATAATATTATTATTATTATTATTATTATTTAAACTCTATTCTATTTTATTATATTTTCATATTTTTATATATATTTTTATTTTTTTATTTTGTTTTTTTTTATGTTTTTTAATTTTTATTTTTTTTATATTTTTTAAGTTTTTTTTTACTTTTTTATTTTTTTTTAAATTTTTTAATTTTTTAGGGGTTTTTACATTTTTCTATTTTAAAATTTTTTTAATGTTTTTTTAACATTTTTTTTTATTATTTTTTACTTTTTAAATTTTTTTACGTTTTCCCTTTTTTTTATGTTTTTTTGTTTTTTTTTCATTTTTTAATGTTTTTTCTATTTTTTTATTTTTTATGTTTTTTTTGTAATTTTGTAATTTTTAATGTTTTTCCTATTTTTTAAAAAAATTTATGTTTTTTAATTTTTTTAATGTTTTTTCTATTTTTTTATTTTTTAAGTTTTTTTTACCATTTTTTTTTTGATGATTTTTTTTTTTTATTTTTTTAAAAAATTACGTTTTTTTTATTTTATTTTTTTATATTTTTCTTTACATTTTACTTTTTTCACATTTTTCTTTTATCCGAGAGTATTTTGGGTAAAAAAAAATTGATAACCCCGGAATTAAGAGAAACCTCAATTTTCTAAGGTTTTCTGATTCCTGGTTACATGCCCCTTTTGCTGACGTGTTGGGCATAGAACATTACTCGGGAATCATCGATTACCTAAATCAAATAGGGTTTTTGTTGATAACCTTGGATGGATAATTAAGATTATCGAGAATAACCTTCAACCAAATATACCCTTTCTAACGACTTCTTCCGTGGATTAGAATCCACCATTAGTTGGTTTAGTCTATAGATCATTTGACCATTGCAATACAATTTTGTCAGATCAATAGCTCTTGCTAAATTTCCTATAGTAACATTAATTGATTAGAAATCATCATTAGTTAATTGACCATATAATGAATCAACTACTTAATATGAATATAAATATTCCATTTGTTGACTAATTAGGCTGAGTCAACTCCTTAGTTAACTTAGCCCATCAGTTGACAGGAATCTCCTTTAGTTAACTAGAACCCCAACTATGATCAAGTTTTACTTTGTCTAAGAATCAATATATGCTTATAGGCATGTAGGACTGGTTGTAAATTAATCAAATGTTTGTGAAATATATTTGCCGTTCAACTTGGGTCCAAGAGTTTTTTCTTTTATGTCCGTTCAATTTATAAATATCAATGATTATGTCCGAAAATAGGAGGATGAAAAGTTAAGATGTGATTACTATATTAATTGGATATAAACCATGTCCTATTCTATAAAATAAGTAATGTCAGTGTCGAGTCAGGGAAGGGGTCCCTGGCGTTAGTTCTCCGACGCTCAAGTCAGTCATCAGAACTATAGAGGAAAGCGGAACAACAGTAATGCAAGCGCAAACAGTGAATAACGCGTACATCCATCGATATTTATACCCCCTTTATATAGAATATTGGTGGGCGGCGTGCACACTCTTTTAGGCATGGACACGTTCCCAATATATCCTATAAAAGATCTGACAAGAAAGTATCTCTGACACCATACCTTATCCGTACTGAGCGTCTGACTATCTTATCATATTATCCCGAGTTAGACGGATGGTCAGCTCAGACAAATCTCTTCCCGATAGGACATTGATTGATCCGATCGGCCTTACTAAGGTCCTTTGCTCGGGTACCGTAGGTGAGCCTTTTGACATTCTAGCGTTGACCATTTTAATTTTGACCTCCACCTCGATATTTAACCCGTGCCGGATATGCCCCGCTTATCGCCGCATCAAATAATTAAATGAATAAATTTAAATAATTTATTAAATTAAGTGAAAAAGATTTCTAACTTGCTAGAGGTAAATAATAACTTGTATACTTAGGATGACACTGAGGGATCTTCAAGTTGACTTAGATATACAATTTAGAAGCATGATGATTTATATTATCGTCAAAAGTGATTAAATTTATTTCAGATACCTTTCACAGTCAATTTTAAAGTGATTAAATTTATTTCAGATATCTTTCACAGTCAATTTTTATGTCACATGAAGAAAAGTAAATTAAGAGATTAATTTATAAACGACCATCAAATAATTAGGAGGTGAGTGGAATTTTTTCTTAAGGGTATATAATTATTAGGAATCAATTCTTATTTTATTATAGTAAATTTGTCCAACCCCCCCCCCCCCCACCCAATTAATTGGGTACACGTAGATAGCATGATGACTTTATATGACATGTATAACAATTCATCTAGCACTTATTTGAAATTAAGTGCTAAGTGTATTCAAAATTAAAATTTAGAAGCCAATAAAATTGGATTTATAAGAGGTATAATAATTGAATTATGAATTTTCTTTTGTAATTAATTCTAAATATGAAGATTTGAAAATTTTGGAGTATTCATTCAATCAATTCAAAGTCTGAGGTGTCCAGGAGAATAGGACAAAAGAAATAAGAGATTTAGGTAGCTCTTCTATTTTCTTCTCTTGGTCGGTGCCATATCCGATGGTTGGTGACTTGGGCCACAATGATAAACTGTCCAGCTGTCCCTTGAGGTGAATAGTAGATAAACAATTAATATTTTAATTTAAATTTGAAAAGTATGTGATATTTAAATTGAGTTTAAAAATATAAATAATTTTAAGTATAGCTCAATTTAAAATAAAATTCAAACTCCAGTTGAATTCAAATTGGAATTGTTAATCTTGATTCAAGCAAAATCTAACTATAACTAAAAATGATTTAGGAAGTGCTTGGTTGGATGGAATGGAAGTGAATAATAAGAATGAGATTGATAATTGATGTTTGATTTGGGGTATTGATGATGAATCTTACGGATTCAAACATCTAAATATGGGATTGAGTCATTATCAAGTAAAATGGGGGAATGAGAATCGGATTGAAACCCCCATTCCCATTATTTACTTCAATGAATCTCATTCATATTCCCATTCTCTTCGGCAAACCAAGCACCCCTTAAATTCAATTTGAATTTTTCAAACTTTAATGGGTACATATTTGAATCAAAGTTGAATACAATAAAAAGAAATGTACCGTATTTAATTCGAATTTGAGTTAAGTTCAATTCATGAGTGAGTCATGAATAATTAAATAAAATATTATAGATTTAAATTTGACTTAAAAAATTATTGAACATGTTTAAGTTTGATTCAAATTTGATGATTTTAAATATAAATTAAATATTTTTAAGTTAGCCTAGTGTAAAAAGTTTCTGTTAATGTGAGATCACGGATAAAAGTTAATTCATATTAAATGTACAATTTCATATTAAATGTTTAAGTTTGGCTAAATTTGATGATTTTAAATATAAATTAAATATTTTTTACATATTTGAATCAAAGTTGAATACAATTTAAAAAATGTATAGTATGCCATTTGAGCATAGTTCAAGTTTGACTTAAGTATGTCATCCGAGCTTAGTTCGAGTTTGACTTAAGTTTAGTTCACTTAAGTATGATTCATGAATAATTAAATAAAATATTATAAATTTAAATTTGACTTTAAAAAATTATTGAAGCATGTTTAAGTTCAACTCGAATTTGATGATTTTAAATATAAATTAAATATCTTTTAAGTTAACCTATACAAAAAGCTTTCGTTAATGTGAGATTTCATAGAAAAGTCAATTTATATTGAATCTCATATATATATCTTTATCTTATATTACAAGAGGTTATTTTCATGATTCAAATTTATTATTGAGTCTATTTACTTTGCATGTACATTTAAAAAAAAAAAAAAATTGCTTGTGCTTGTTTGTACTCTATGGACCAACAAACCCAACAAGGCACAGAGATGATCTTGCCTCTCTTATAGAGAGATTTTTAGGCCACGCTTAAATTAAATCAAATTTCTTAACTCCACTCGTTGTAAACCTTAAATGATCAATTTGGATTCAAACTAACTTGACACGCTTTCTCTATCATCAATTCAATCCTTTATCCTGCTTTTTCCATTTCTTCTTAATTTTGATTCTTATGAAGCCTTGAAAATCATTGCTTTAGATGATGCATATATAGAAAATTCATTTCTTCCTAGTATTTATTAATTAATCGAATTTTTTTCTCTTTCTATAGTAAAGAAAAATCTTCTTTCCATAGAGATAATCACATATAAAGACAGATCATGATCATATTATCAAAAGTTTGCGATAAGAATGAGTTTTAGTGTCAGAAATAGTTTGTCTAAGCCCTTGAATGATCTTGGTTGCTTGTGTGTATAGAGCTTGTAGTTGTGACTTGTGGATGTATTTAGCAAATTATATCCATATCAGGGATGTTCGTTCCTTTATATAGAAAAGTTGGCACCTGATTCGCTGTCTTGCGCAATGGAACAGGCTGATTGTGAAAAGTTGACTAAAGAATGGAGAGGCATGGACTTCGGCCCTCGCCCGCCTCCCTCCTTTCCTTTTCTCTCCTCTGCAATTGCCAACGCACGGCCCAAGAGCCAGACCTCCTCAACACCATACAAAAAAAGGTTTTTTTCTCTCTCTCCTATTGCTTGCCGCCGTAACCACCATGTCTTTTAAGATACTCAACTCCCCACGGCCATCTTTCTCTTCTCTACCTGCCAATTTGCATATTTTCTCCAGTCCCAGGTAATGTTTCTTTTCCCCTTCCCTTTCTCTCATCCTTCTTCTTCATTTTGGCTTTTCCTCCATTCCTCGATCGCAAAATGTGATTTTGTGTGAAGAAAGTTTCTTCCTTTATGGTTATTGATGGCTTCTACAAGAGTTTATTCAGTCGATGCATATGTTAGAGCAACACCAGAGTATGATTTCCAAGAAAACCTTACATTAGAATTTGTAGTCATTACATATTGCGTTTGATTTTAGTTTTTTTCGACTGATTGAAGGGAAAGAATTAAATAGACTTCTTAGCTAGTATCCATCCTCCCCTAAGAACATTTTGTTGTTTGTTTACTGACACTGACTTATACATTTCAGGTGCTTGGGAAAATGTGCCTGGTGTCCTTCTAATAAGTCCATAACTCTCTGCACCTTCTCTTTCTTTTTAGAACCAGGTCAAATTTGCAAGCACCCAAAATGAGTGAAGTCATGTCTGGTATGCAGAGGCTAACATCTGTTAGATTTCATCTATTTGTATATATGAATTCAATTTCATTGTAAGTTGTAACTATCAATAAAATCATTAGAGTAGTTGAGGATCTAGTCAAGAGAGCTGTTGGATTTACTTGGGAAATTTATTTTCTCCATCGACTGGCTATCAGATTGCTTTCTTTCATTGAAAAAAAAAAACAGATCCATTTTCCTAAATATATTATGAGGATATCAAATTGGTGATAATAATGGCAATGTTTGTGGTCAACACTAACCTATAGCGAATTGTTGGTTAGAATTAGTGAAGTTGGTATATTTTGAGTAATCTAGTTAGCAATTTAGCTTTATATGGCAGCAAGGTTCATATAGGTTTCAATAAATTATAGAAGTCTGCTAGCTACAATAATTTAGCTCTATCAATGACTACGAATAGGTCAAGAGGAGGTTTAATTGGGTGGAGTTCAGTCAAATTGTGGTTAGGTGGGGTTGAGTTCACAAGAATTGGATTTTGTCTAGCCAAGGTTGGCAAGATGGGAATGTGTCGGATTTAACTCCCCTAACTTTACATGGTGTGGAAGTTTGATTTGTTGGGTTAGGACGGGTATTTAGGTATCCATCGAGATTTAGGTAAAGGAATGAGTTATCATGGAGCCTTAAGCTGAAGAGGGTTTGAGGTGGGCATGATAGTACAAGAAAATGGCCTAATTGAGGTTAGAGGACATTCAAGTTGGATAAAACTTGTTGCCTAGCTTGCAGTCCAATATCCCTAAATGGCTAGATACCTTCTCCTATATGGGCCCCGGGTTTGAGCTCCTCCAATGATCAATCAATTTTCTTTGACATGATTCAAGGTATAGCTCTAATCCTTGGATAACACATTGTTCATACACATGTCACTCATCGAATGAGCATGATCATTCAACAATTGTCACTTCTGAAATCTCATATCCTTTGTTTAATGAATGACAACCCATTTAAAGATTGTAGCTAGCAAAACAAAATCTTTTGAAAAAAAAAATAGGCTGTATTTCCTCTCAAAAGAAATATTAATCTAGTTTTTTACTTTCATTGATAGCTCCTTTTGTTTAGGAGGGCTCTTTGCTGATAGATTTGACATGTTTTGGTATATATATTCAGGTCTTGATGTGATCTCCAAGGATGAAAGGAGAATCAAGATTGAATCTCTAAAGAAGAAGGCACAAAATGCCTCCACAAAGCTCAGGAGTTCTTTGACAAAAAAGGGTAGGAGAAGTAGCAAGGTCATGTCTGTCTCCATTGAGGATGTGCGTAATGCTGAGGAAATGCAAGCTGTTGATGCCTTCCGTCAGATTCTCATTTTGGAAGAGATGCTACCTTCTAGTCATGATGACTATCATAAGATGCTAAGGTTACTAGCTTCCCTAATGGCTACTTTCAAATGATTGTTTTTTTGTTTTTGTCTATAGCTTTAGAATTAAGTTCTGCATTGCTTCTTTCAATTGTTCCAGAAGTTGGATGAAAAGATCACTAACTTCGGTGGTTAATCCATCATCATTTTGTGTTTCATCTGTTTCTACTGCACTAATGCACATTGTATATGAGGCAGATTTCTGAAGGCCAGGAAATTTGACATTGAGAAAACAAAGCAGATGTGGGCAGATATGCTCCAGTGGAGGAAGGAATTTGGAGCAGACTCGATTTTAGAGGTAATGTTTGATTTCTAACATTTTTCTATTCATATTCGTCGATGTATTATCTTTGTTTGGAATCATTTCTGTCCATGTTTAAAATTTAATTAAATTAGAATGGAACATTTGTTGCATAATGTACCACAATTGTGAATGATGTGTACCTTGCAAAGATTAATTAGAAATTTCAGTATAGAACAATTTACTACCAAAGTAAAACATACTTCATAATAAACAGATACAAGGTACTTAATAATAAACATACTTAATAACTGATAGCAATTAAGTTCGCTAATCAACTTTTTTAGTTTGTTAATCTGTTTCCATTGGTTGTCATCAGACAACATGCTTCTTATCTTCTCCTACATGTTTGCCTTTATCACTTCTTCATGTTTGCATTTGTAGTATTACAAGTAACATATTTTTCTTTCTACCCATTGCCTTTTAGGATTTTGATTTCAAGGAAATCGATCAAGTCTTGGAATATTATCCCCAAGGTCATCATGGTGTAGATAAGGAAGGCAGGCCTGTCTATATTGAAAGGTTGGGTCAAATTGATCCCAACAAGCTGATGCAAGTCACCACCATGGATCGTTATGTTAAATACCATGTAAAGGAGTTTGAGAGAACTTTTTCTGTCAAGTTTCCATCTTGTTCAATTGCAGCAAAACGACACATCGATCAGAGCACAACCATTATTGATGTTCAAGGAGTGGTAGGCATGAGAATTACTTTGATTACCATTTCAAATATATCATCATAATCATTATTTTTGTTTAATGCTTAGTGTAAAAATTATTAACGAACAAATTATATGTAAGATCATGGCTTGTATGGCACTGGCTAGATGGGGAGGGATGGACCGTCTTGATTTTCCTAATTTAAAAATTCTTTGCACATACACAAATAAAGAAACCGTTAATTGCTTGAGGGTGCACACACATATTGTTCATGTCAAGAGAATGCAAGGGGCAGGGATCAATTCGCGACAGGGCGCATGTCCTCTGGGAAAAATTCCTTCCACCCACCCTTTAGCTACTTCGCGGTCGGCTATAAGTTGAACTCGTGATTTACCTTCCTTCACATAACTTGGGGACAGGCAGTGAGGGACGTCTAGGTGAGCATAATCACCTTTTGCTACAATGTCAAGAGTATGCAAAGGGAAATAAAAAAAATCACAAACAAACAAGTAAAAAGGATATTACTAAGAAACTTGAGTTGATGCTTTAAACCTTATTCTAGCTGTCGAAGACCTTTGAGTAATGTATCCACCTGTGAGGAAATGAGTCCTGCAAACCATACCATCTCAAAGCTCTCCAAGAGTTTTTATAGCAACGTTATAATGACTCTATTTTGCCCACCTCAGTCAATTGGACCTTTTAGTCAACTAATAGAGCAAAAGTATCCATTGCACATCTAATAGATAGCCTAGAAGTTGATTGGAAACACTACTTGCTATACTGTTCAAGCTTCTAGTTGACTTAGATCTAGTTCCAGTCAACTGGAGCTCGAAAAAAACATATTGTTCACTAAACACTTGTGTTCAGTTGACTCTTGAGTCGATTAAACACTCTAATCAATTGGGACTCACCTCCAGTTGATTGAATATTCTCAAAGCTCCCAACTTTACTCGCCTTTCACCCACATAAGCCTACACAAAAGTATGAGATCAAGCTTAACTGCTAACTATGTCATGGGACAAGTAGCTCTTTGTTTGAAAGATTCACTCTAGCCATTCAGTACTTTACCTACCTATTAAACACATCATCTAAATGACGCTTACATTTTACTTACATAATCTCTCGATCTTTCATGCCTTTGTACCTCCATGTTAATGCTCCTCGCTCTAGAGTTCACCTCGCTTGGCCTTCTTTCCCTTGGATGTATAAAGCTCCTCGATCTTCCACTTTGCCTCTAAGTACACCTTGTTATGGGGCTCTAATCCATTGAACTAGCAGTCACTCCATGCTCCTCATCCTAGAATTTACCTCGTCAAGTCTTGTCTTTAGGATGCACCTAGCTTCCTAAGCTTGCTCAATTGCCTCCTTCACCTTGCCTTTTGTCTCTAAGTTCACCTTATTGCAAACTTATAAGCCATCAAGCACAAATGATCTCATAATCACATCAAATCGACTCAACCTCATCAAATCAATATGCTCCACGAGCTCTATGTGCACTCTAGCAAGTCCTTGCATACATGATGCACGCATCAAAAACACATGATAAATCTAACTTAAATACATTGTTAGACACATCAAAATAATTTAGTTGAACCTAGCCATTTGGGAGCATTGTTGCGCCAACATTATAAACATCTTTAGTAATGTTTTGAAGATTTATAGTTGAGATGAGATGTTTCATCTTGTCTAAATTGAGTGTAATTCCTTGTTGTCAAGTAGAATTCAGATTTAATATCATTGTTTTGTTTCCCTTTTTTCATGTCCAAGTATTTCTTCTTTGACTCTAACATAGATTTTATAATTTTAATCAATAGGGTGTTAGACAATTCACTAAAGCTGCAAGAGAACTAATAGGTAGGATTCAAAAAATTGATGGTGATAATTACCCAGAGGTATGTAAATCATTTGAGATAATGAGCTTTAACTGATTATTTATTTTAGTGTTAGAATTTTCAATCTCTTATATAAACGTGTGCCCTACCCCAGACCTTGTGCCGCATGTTCATTGTCAATGCAGGACAAGGATTTAGGATGCTTTGGAGTACTGTAAAATCATTCCTTGACCCCAAAACCACTGCCAAAATCCATGTAAGCAATTTTGTCTCTAGATGCAATGGGTAAATAACAATAACTTGGGTACCTAAAAAAAGATTTTTTTTTCTTCTTCAGGTTCTAGGAAACAAGTACCAGAGCAAGTTGCTTGAAGTAATTGATGCTAGGTATCTTCTTGTTGCTGGAATTCACAAATTTATAGTTGGGACAAATATCAAAAGACACAAAGAATTGTTATAAAATATTTTTAAGTAATCATTTTTTTTTATGAAATAATGTGATAAGAAGAATTATAAGATCTCATATTTAAATTATTTTACAAGGTTCTGACTTGTCAATTTCTTACAAGTGAATTGCCGGAATTCCTTGGTGGCACTTGCAATTGTGAAGGTGGATGTCTACGGTCAGATAAAGGTCCATGGAAGGATACTGAAATCTTAAAGGTGTCTTCCCATCCATTTTTATTTTTGGTTTATATTGTACTTGTTTTCTTGCATATTGTGCCATGATATTCCATCAAAAGATTTAAAAGAGAACCTGATATTCTAAGCATCACTATGTTTGATAAATTGGCATAGTAGATGGTGCAACAAGGTGCTGGAAGATGTGGATCACAACATCTGACTTCTGAGGCCGAGGAAAAAACCATTTCTGAAGAAGTAGTGTATCCAAAGGTGAAATGATATCATCTTTTCCTCCTGTACTCCTGTAATTCTTGTTTGACAAAGAAGCAAGATTGTTTCTGTGTAGAAACACACTTTACTGCAGATGATAAATCTTCTGTTTTTCCCAATATTCCAAGGAGTACTATCGAACACCTACATTTGTCACCTCTAAGGGAAGTAAACAGTCAAACATTCCAGCCACATTCTAGTCAAACCATCAGCTTTACAAAACCTATCTAGTCTTTTAGTCCTGCAATGCCATTCTTTCTTTATTTTGTTTTTATTTCTTATCTATTTCCATTTCTTTTGTTAGACAATAGGATTTCAGCAAAATACTTGATCTACACCATTTTTTTAGCAAGTTGTGACTAGAAGATTGTCCTCAATAATCTTTATGACCACCCAACTTGGAGCAGAAATGTAGTACTCTTTTTGGCATTTATTGTGTAAGATCAATTCTCTTAAGATCCAGACAAATTTTAACTGGTATTGACTTGACAACTAACTTAAAACCATAAAATAATTTAAAACCCTAAAATTGTCTGCTGCAGTACCAGAAGCTGTATAATGTTAGAATGCATTAATAGGAATGATACATCTGTTGGGATACCTTGGAGTCTTTGGGTCTTTGATCCAACTAATGATTATTGAATACATCGAACTTTCACTTACTAGTTACTACTATCCTCAGGTTTAGCTTAGGTTAATATATCAAATTCAAAGGTCCTCTAAATCCACGATAAGGAATCAAAGCTTAAAAATAAGTCCATTATAGTTCTACACTATTCGTTGTCTTGACAGTTGAAGAACTGCTATACGAACATTTAGCCATAATGATTTCCCTGAACAGAAGGCTCCTGCAAAATTCCCTACACCATGTCAATATGATGATTCTGTTCCAGTTGTGGACAAGGCTGTCGATGCTAACTGGGACAAAGTACTTGATGAAAAGCTTGCTGTCTCGCAAGGTCCATATCATAATTGCTGATACCTGTGAAATGTTGTGCTTTAAACTATTGTTAGTCCAAAATTCATACTAATAGATATCATGCATTCATTTAATTCTCTAGTGATCCACCTGTTTTACAGGTTCATATGCTGCATCCAAAATTTACAAAGCTCCAGATGGATTTAGCAATCATATCCTTTCTGGTGTTGTGGCTTTGGTCATGGGAGTTTTCACCATTGTCCGTTTAGGAGGTACTGCACCAAGGAAGATTTTCCATTCAGTCGTTCGTTCTTCTGGAAAATTCCACCAAAAGTTGCCAGCAACAACTGTCTCCGCCGATGAATTCTCTTGTGCATTGAAACGCCTTAGTGATCTTGAAGAGAAGGTGGCTGTTCTCAGCATGAAACCAACTGAGATGCCACCTGAGAAGGAGGAGATGTTAAATTCTGCTGTCAAGCGCGTGGATGCTTTGGAGGTAGAGCTTGCTGAAACAAAGAAGGTAACGATCTGGTGATGCACATTCGTAGCAGTAACTACATAGTCTTAAATTTGAGAACAACCAGTGTTTCAATCTGATGGGATGCTCTTAAATGCTAAAGCATGTGATTTACTCTAATATCTATCTCAAAGACTTGAAGGGGAGCACAATGGTAAAATTACTGTCATATGACCTTGAGGTCATGGCTCGAGTTGCGGAAATAGTCTTTTGCAAAATGCAAGGTAAGATTGTATATAATAGACCTAATGTGGTCCAATCCTTGATCGGAATCCTGCACTAGCGGGAGCTTTGTGCATGAGCTGTCTATCTCAAAACCTTAAGCTTATGAATTCATGAGATTATTTCTATATAGCGGCTTAACAACATTCATTTATATTTCCTCATAGGGGCAACATTCATTTCTAGAAATTTCCCAAGACTTATATAGTTACAATCATAGTCTATTTTACAAAACATAGAAGAAAATAGATTGTTTGGGTACGAGAGACTTATATAGACAAATGATGTTTGATTATTAACCTAGTTATGTATGAACTTTAGAGCATCGAAGTAGGTATCGTGTAATGCAAGTGGAAAACAACCCTTTTTGTATATGTGAATGAAGGACAAGTCTTCTTCAAAGAGTTTATTCCTTTCCCCGGTCGACTGAACTTCCCTGGTCGACTGAGCTTAACAAATTTGTGGTGGTGTTTTCAGGCTTTGGAGGATGCCATGGAGAAACAGAAGGAGCTTCTTGCTTACATCGAGAAGAGAAAGAAGAAGAAGTTTGTAAGTCGTCTTGATCGATTTTTATTCAAATTAAAGACATCTAGGACAGGTCTGCTTTTATTTCAGAATGTAAGAAACCAACAAAGGGAAGACCTAAACACAAGGTTTTCCAACAAAGCCAAGACTATGAAACTACTCGGTCTCTCTTTAACTCCCTCTTTTGATCGTTTTCTGTCAATTGCAGAATCCATTTTGCTGGAAAAAATGAGGAACAGAAGAGCCCCGGTCTACTGAAACAGAGATGTGAATTTGGAACGAGAAGAGATCCTTGTTTCAATATTCTAATGAGTGAACTTCCAATTTTCTTAGCTTGTATTAGCATGGCATCTAAAGCTTGAGCTGACTAATGAGTATACAAAACCATGCCTTTTTCTGTATCATATTGTTTGTCCTGAACAAAGTGTTGTTTGTTGTGAATATCGAATATACTAAATAAAGGCTCCGTTGTTTACCTTTTGATCTACAGTTTCCTTTGTAAGCATTTGCCTCTGAACAAAGGATAAAATAGAGGCAACATCTTCATGTTGATAGCAAAGATTGCACATAGTAGACACACAGTTCTTCATAATGTTTTGGTGTTTACCGAACATTTTAAATTAGGTGCTCGTATTTAATAATCTCGTAGGTTTACTAATGTTGATTTGGGAGATCCAAAAGCAAGCTGGGTTGATTAGCTGAATGGATCGAGCAAGGATGGTCATTAATTTTGGACATGGACTTGAAGGCCTATGAAATTTGTAATTATAATCTTTTTGGCTGTGTTTCTGAAAGAAATATTGTAACATAAAATTTAGCTTTTAGATAGGGAGGATTATCTAAGAACTTTTATCTTAGTGTTTCGATCTCAAGCTTTATCCTGATTTACTTTCTTCATTTGGTTGTAGGACAGACGATGAGGGATGTTTAGGATGAGTGAGTCACCTTTTGCCATATAGATAAAAAATAGTGTTGGAATGATAATGATTTAATTAAAAGAGGTGAATAGATAGCAACTTTTTTCTTGCAACAACATTAATTCAAACATGATGTTAAAAACAAAAATTCCCATGTGTGATCAATGTTAAGGTTGTCCTATATGCAATAAAAAAAAGATAATTATTTGCTTGCTAGCCAATATATACTATATAATTTGAAAATCCTACTTATAGCGTATAACACATTTAATGCATCAATTGTATCACCCTCAAATTTTACTAAAGGAATTGAATTAAGATAGTCTGATGTACGAAGTTTTCATTAATACAACTCTTAAGAAATGGTCGAATCATATTAGATCTATTATACATAATGTTGAAGGGGAGCTTTGACGCAATGGTAAAGTTATTGTCATGTGACTAAAAGGTCACAGGTTCGAGTCATGGAAACAACTTCTTGCAAAAAAATAGGGTAAAACTACCTACAATTGAAGGAATTGAATAATCGTCTATAATGTTATAATGACACAATAACTTTTTACAATGATGATCTACAAAACACCCAATGAAAGACTCTCTGCTGGACTCCTATATAGTTGAGTCATCACTTAATTTAGACTCCGAATAAAAAAAATCCTTATAATAAATACTCTTTATTCAAGAAAATCTCCAGGACCTTCTTTATCTCATACAATCTACCTCAATCATCTCAAATGATCCATTACAGTTTTTTTCCTCTATGTGTGCACGCGTAACGATGAATGTGTAATCAAGGGCAATGTTTAACTTAAGTGTAGCAAAAAGGTAAAATCGCTTGCCCCAGCGATCCTGTCGCACTCGACCTCAGGCCATCACGAGAAAGGTAAATCACGACAGTCGAGAGGATAAGTGGTGGTGGGGTGAGTTGCACAGGGTCCGAGGATTTACACCCCGACAGTCCTGCGATTCGCCCCCGCGACCTCATGTGGCAAGCATTCCACCACTTACCATTTCGGATGACCCGTGGGGTCTCAATGTTTAACTTAAGTGTTTCTATAAAAGGTTGTACGCTGACCTCGAGCCCCCATACGGTTGACCCCATAACTATTTGTAAAGAGGTAAATTAAGAAATCGAGCAAACCACTACATGAGAGGGTATTTCCAATGGCTTCGTTGAAAATCGATTCTTGTCTATTTCTACAAATCTACCATATGGATGGCTAGCTCGGCTATTCGCTGGGGTTAATGTAATTTTTTTAAGTAATCGTGGTTAATTTGATACTTAATAATTAGAATAGTTAGTGAGTGTCAGTATTGAAAAAGTTTAATAGCTATTGATAATAGAGAAGTCACAACAAGTCAAGGTTACAAGATACTTGATAAGTAAAAAATGTCAATTCTCATTGTGTGTAATAAGAGATCATGTTTAACTAGATACTTGATAAGTAAAAAATGTCAATTCTCATTGTGTGTAATAAGAGAGAATGTTTAACTAAGTGTTTAAATAAGGTCAATATTTCTATAAAAGGTTGTATGTTGACTTCGGGTGCCTCACATGGTTGACCTTATAATTATTTATAGAGAGATAAATCAGGAAACCAAGCAGACTACTACATGAGAGGATATTTTCACCAACTTCACTGAGAATTGACGTTTGCCTATTTCTACAAATCTACCATGCGAGTGACTAGCTCAGCTATTCGCTGGATGTTAATATGATTTTTTAAGTAGTTGTGGTTGATTTGATACTTAACAATTAAAGCCGTTAGTGAGTGTCAGTATTGAAAAAGTTTAATAGCTATTGATAATAGAGAAGTCATAACAAGTCAAGGTTACAGGATGCTTGATAAGTGAAAAATGTTAATAACTCAAGATTGACTAGATGCTTCGCAAGTAGAAGCCTGGTAAGTTAAAGTTAATTGGATGATTGATAAATAGAAGGAGGGTGTATTCAATGTTGGACTTTTAATTACTTTTAATGACTTTTGTGGATTTTAAAAGTTTGGATGTATTCAATCTAAACTTTTATAAACTCTATAGAAATCTTATGGTATCCAAATTGGATTTTTATAGAGTTTTAAAAAGTCATGTGGTATTCAAACTTGAATTTTTAAAACTCTATGAAAATTTTTTGGTATCCAAAATTTTAATAGATTTTCATGGATTCTTTTAGAACTCCTTGGATATAAGTTTTAACCAATGAGAGTTCTCTAAAATACTTGGTACAAGTTTAAATATAAAATAAAAAGTCTTCTCTTCACCCTTAAGATTTCTACAGACTTCAAATCATTTTAATTTTTTACAAATAAGTCCTTTCTCTTTCCGCTCCTCGATTTTGATTATTTCTTTGAGCCCTGTCCAGAGCCTACCAATATAATAGTACACAGTCCAACTTGACGCATATTCAACAAAGAATCTTCACCACCTTGATCACGTCAGCGGTCTATCATAGAGATTACTTTAGGGGTGTATTATCCTCTATTACAAAACTAATTATACATATTTTTTTTTAAACTTTATTATTATTATTATTATTTTTTAAAATTTTATGCTTTTCTCTATTATTTTTGTTTTTAAAGTTTACGTTTTTTTTTTTGAAATTTATGTTTTTTTTTAATTTATGTTTTTTTAAAGTTTTTACTTTACGTTTTATGATTTTTTTTTTTTAACTTTTACGGTTTTTTTAGTTTAATTTTTTTTTTTAAAGTTTAAGTTTTTTTCTTTAATTTTTTTTAATTTACGATTGTTTTTAGTTTACCCTTTTTTTATTTTTCTTTAATTTTTTTTAAAGTTTACGGTCTTTTTAAAAATAAAATTTTTATTATAAAAAATTTGGCTTGTGCCGGATTGCATAATTTTTTTTCGTAAGGAGTGTCGTTCTGATGAATTTCTAGTTGAACCAGATAATGAAGCTTCATCATCCTTACCAGAACAAGTTCATGGTGTCAATTGCTTTGATCAATTATCTGATACTCAAGAACAACGAGCAAATGTCAATGCATGGAGAGATACAATAGCGAATCGAATGTAGTTCGATGTTTATCATATTGACAATAACGAAACGATTTTTTCTTTCTCATAAATCCATAAGTTTCCATAAAAAAAATTATAAATGTCTATAAAAGTCTTGCAAAAAAGTCTATAGAACTCCATAAAATTCTTTTCATAACTACGCAAGATTCTATACAAGTCAATAAAACTCAATCAACTCCACTAAAATCTATCATTAAAAAAAAAAAGTCAATGAAAGTCATTCAATCTCTTGATTGAATACACCCCCTTAAGTTTTGAAAAGTTAAAAACGACGGAATGTTTGGAAAAATAAATCCTAGACATAAGATCTCTTAGAAAGGAATCCGTGGAAGTGGAGCCTCTTGGCAATATTAGGAATTCTCAGAGCTATAATTTTTTAGTAGAGAAGTTCAAGTGAGATGAGAGTTTATGAGTAATCGTTTAGGTAATTATTTAATTTTAAAGTTAACTGTAGTTATTGACTAAAAGTTGAATATAATCGATTAGTGGATAAATCAATTAGATAATCAAATTAGGTTAGTTATCTCATGAATAGAATGTTCTTGTTCGTGATTAAGCCAATTGGACAATTAACTTATTATGTAAAAATAATTGACTCATTCGAGTCATTACTCGACTAATCGAATGCAAAATAATATGTAATTGTTGGACCATGTAATTATTGCATTAGTAAGAACTCTAAGATTATATATTTTGTATTAATCGTAGAATTTTGAGATAAATCAATAAAATAAAGTAAACGTTAAAGAGAAAACCCACAATCCCGCTCGCCCTCAGGGTTTTGGCGTGGCAGAGGAGGCCGGGAGAGGAGCAAGGAGGGTTTACGGCGATGGCGAAAGCAAGTGCTCCCATGGAGATCGACGATGCCTCGCTACCCTCTTCGACGACCGACAAGGGGAAATCGCTTTTTGCCAGTGACCCCAAATCTGCGCCTTGGGTGGAGAAGTATAGACCCCAATCCCTCGCGGACGTTGCCGCCCACCGTGACATCATAGACACCAGTATTTTCTTTTCCCGATTTCCTGTTCTTCGCCATTTCTGGTTCTAAATGTTTCATTGCGGCTTCTCTTTCGTTTCTTTGTTTCTTTTGAGGGAAGTCGATCGCCTGACGAGCGAGAATAGGCTACCGCATCTTCTCCTTTACGGGCCTCCGGGGACTGGAAAGACGTCCACGATCCTGGCTGTTGCCCGGAAGCTCTATGGAGCGCAGTATAAAAATATGATTTTGGAGCTCAACGCGTCCGATGATAGGGGCATTGATGTTGTTCGCCAGCAGATTCAGAATTTTGCCAGTGCAAGAAGTCTTTCCTTCGGGTAGTTTAAAAATCGAACTCGGTTTCTTTAATTTCGCTTACTAACAGCACTAGGGTTTCTTAGTTGTTCTTTGTTGGCCTATTTAAGTAATACTTCCCCTGTTTCCTCTCTCTCTCTCTCTCTCTCTGGGTACAAATTCGGTTCTGTCTCCGGGTTTAGGTGTCTGAATTATATTGGCAGTTGTTCTTTCTTTGCTGAAAATTTAGTTTTCGTTTGGTTTGAGGTGCGACTATGTTCTCTATTGGTCCTATTGCGCTTAATATATTTTTTCTTGCTTTCTCCCTTTATATAAGAACAATGCGCTTTGAGGTGGGACTATCTTCAATGGAGGATAAGTACTCTAGTTCCCTTATATAAGAACAAGGGAGACATACAAAATTGTGCAAACTATAGGGGTATTAAACTAATGAGTCATACTATGAAACTTTGGGAAAAAGTAATAGAAAAAAGATTAAGGAAGGAGAGAAAATCAATTTGGGTTCATGCCTGGAAGGTCGACAATAGAAGCTATACATCTCCTTAGACAATTAATTGAAAAATATCGGGAGCAAAAACAAGATCTACACATGGTATTCATTGACTTAGAAAAAACTTATGATAGAGTCCCAAGAGAAATTATATGAAGAATTTTAGAAAAGAGAGGTGTTAGCGTAACATATATTGAACTAATTAAGGATATGTATGAGGATGTAACGACCAGAGTAAAGACTTCATGCGGAATAACTGAAGCATTTCCAATAAAGATAGGGTTACATCAGGGATCAGCCCTAAGTCCCTATCTTTTTACACTAATTATGGACGAACTCACTGCGCACATTCAAGACACAGTACCGTGGTGCATGTTGTTTGCAGATGATATTATTTTGGTAGATGAGACATGTGAAGGAGTAAATGCTAAGCTAGAATCATGGAGGGAAACACTAGAAGGGAAAGATTTTAAACTTAGTAGATTAAAGACAGAATATATGGAATTTAAGTTTAGCAATATTAGAAGTAATGAAATAATTGTTAAGATAGGAGAGGACGAGTTGCCCGGAACCGAGAGATTTAAATATTTAGGATCATTTTTACAAAATGATGGAGGGATTGAGAGAGACGTCTTACATAGAATACAAGCAGGATGGGTGAAATGGAGGGGAGCGTCGGGTGTTTTATGTGACCGTAAAGTACCTCTTAAACTTAAAGGTAAGTTCTATAAAACCGCTGTTAGACCTGTTATGTTATATGGAGTTGAATGTTGGGCTATGACTCGAGCACATGAGCATAAGATGAGAGTTGCAGAGATGAGGATGTTAAGGTGGATGTGTGGACATACGAAGATGGACAAAATAAGGAATGAGAGTATTAGAGAGAAAGTCGGAGTTGTATCTATTGAGGACAAACTCCGAGAGACACGTTTAAGATGGTACGGACATGTACTTAGACGACCAATAAATGCTCTAGTTAGGCGATGTGAAACTATGATAAACATGCATATCAAACGAGGAAGAGGAAGACCAAAAAAGACTTGGTTAGCAACAATAAAACAAGATAAAATTTATTTAAATATAGATGATGATTTAATAGGAGATAGAGCTCAATGGCGTAAAAGGATTCATACAGCCGACCCCACCTAGTGGGAAAAGGCTTGGTTGTTGTTGTTGTTTCTCCCTTTAATCAGGCAATGGCCAATCCACATCTTTTGTTGTTTTCCTTCATGCAAGACAGATATTTTGCACACGAGTAGTCTTTTCAAACATGTAAAAGCTCTGCTGGTCGTAGAAATGACCCACCCATCCCCTCTAATTGTACCTGGTTAATCTGAGATTTCTCTGTCGCCTACTCTTTGTTATAGCTTCCATTTTGAGAAGGGATGAGAATTTACCTTTTTGTTAAGGAAGCTATGGTTTCAACGTGAAGGTGTTTCCCCCTCAGAATATCACTTGAGATTAAAATTGTATGGATTCTGAAAAATGATTTTCTTAGTAAATGTTGCACTGAATTGCTAAGACTGTGTGGCTTGAATTTCTAAATCAATGAAGGCAATATATATTTGCATATATTAAATGGTTAACAAAAGCAAAGATATGGTCATTTAAAAATAAAAAAATATTACATTTATCTGAGAATAGTATAACTATTTATTAAAAAGTCATTCAACACTTTTCATGAGGAAGGCGTTGTCATTTGGTGATTAGATTGTCACACCCCAAGTGAGCTTCTTCCCATGGCAAGGAAGACACTAGTGTGACAATTATCTCATGCCAATCATGGTATTTGTCGTTAAGATACTAGACAATGCTCAATAAGTGATAATGCAAACACTACTTAAATATGCATGAGATTTGAAAGCAATAAATAAATAAAATATAACAAGTTTCATAATCGTGAAAGAGAAAATGTAGAAAATAAATAATATAAAGATGGGAAAACTACTCAAGTCAAGAGAAAGCTACAACTCCAAGAGAAAGGATGTCTAATAGAAGCTACCTTGACACCCCACCTTAGGTCAACCTGTAGAATGGTAAATGCAGCACAATAGCACAAGTCTATCTCTCACTGTAAGCATGCAAAATGTACAAGTATCATATGTATACCTCCATGCTTGTGCACACAACTTATGCACACCACAACAAAATGGGCACTGACTCAAAGGTAGGCCTCTCAAGCATCGAGTTATCAATAGGCCATGTGATCCCTTAGTTAGGCATTAGCAACCCTAATTGTCATATGCCCTCTAAATCACTGAAGTTGCCTGATATCCTACTAAGATTGAGTATAAGATGCATGAATCCACTCTCATCGTAAATTTTTGTCTCATATATTATGCATAGAAGGCCGACCCCACCTAGTGGGAAAAGGCTTGGTTGTTGTTGTATTATGCATAGAAGATGAGAGGTGCCATCGTTGACAAGTCCTGTTCTTCAGGTGGGATCCTTACCACCTTGGTTGTTATGAGAGGTGTTTCCTAGAGAAAATCATAAAGATTTTCAAATATCTTATGTGATTGTATGCATGGTAGGAAAAATAAAAATAAAGAGGAGTTTTGCAAGGAAAATCTAAAGAGAAATGATGTGGGAAAGATGTTTGCATTGTGATTAATTCCTTTAGGTCAAAACCCTTAGTGTGAGGACTTTACCATGGGATTAATGGCTTATAGAGGCTCCATTTGAAATTATAACCCTATGGAGGCTCTTTACCTTATTGGTGCATTACTTGCGTTGCTTCCCATATACACATCTTGGATTATATGCTCATAGCATGTAGCCTACTTTATCCTATTTATTGTTTATGTTGATAATTTTTAGATCATCTTGCATCATCATGATGATGCATGTTTAGGGATTACTACCAGCTAAGTGTTGCTATATTTATGTTGAGGCTGATGCATGTTTAGAGATATGGGAGAACATTACTGTAACATGGTTAGTGTTACATGATTGTAGACCAACATGGTATGTGTAGAACATTACCGTAACATAGAGAATTTATGGTACAGTTAATTAATATCATCATAGATTTAAAAGCAATGAGGAGTATGGGAGAAGATTTCAAGTTTGACAAAGCTTCCAAATATAGGTGAGGGTGGCATTTAGGGGTGTCAATTCGGGTGGGTTCGGGTCGGGTTAAAGCAAAGATTTTACAAAAAAAAAAAATCCCAACCCGAACCCTATCCGAATCCGAACACAATCCAAAAATCCAAAACCAGAACTTGAACCCGGATAATCCAACCAACCCAAATAAAAAAGTATTTTTTTTTGCTATTTTATTTATAATTCTTCACTTTTATCTTAGTACTTCATCATTATTATACTAACTTTGATATTGATATACATAAAAACATTTTAATTTTTAAAATAAAATTTTATTTAATTTTCTAAAAAACTCACTGAAGTGGAGCCTTGGCACAACGGTAAAGTTGTTGTCATGTGACCAAAAGGTCACGGGTTCGGGTTCGAATCCTGGAAATAACCTCTTGCAAAAAAGCAGGGTAAGACTGCGTACAATGGATTCTTCCCTGGGACCTTGTATGGCGGGAGCTTCGTGCACCGGGCACTATAAAAACTCACTAAATCCTAAATTCAGGTCAACCAATGTCAATCCGAATATGATCTGATCCTAATACAATCCGAAAACCCTCCAACCCGACCCGAACACAAAACCCCCAACCCGAATCCAATATTTTTTGGGTCTACTCGGGTCGGGTTGGCAAGTTGGGTTCAATTTTGACACCCCTAGGTGGCAACAAGACTTTCCAATCGAGAGAGGGAGAGGAGGTTGACCACTTTTGGAATCTAGGAGGATGAAAATGAGATTTTCAATTTGAGGGAGATTACTCAATTTCTTTCTGGGGGCGGGGTGGGTGGGTGGGTGGGAGATATACATAGAAAGTATTTAAATGATATCTAGTTTTAGTAAAGTAAAATACCATGGTATGACAAGATGATTTATCATCTTGATGTATTTAATTGTGATTAGCACAATTTGAAGTGAAAAGATTAATCAATGAAGTGCAACAATGACTTTAAATTTATTTCAGGATGATTACCAGATTTTAAATACACTGCTTACCCAGAAAATTTAAAATTGATGTTTGCTAATCTCATATTCGGAGGAATTACTTAGTTTCAAAGCCATACTGGTCATATTACCAACACATGCAATATAAACTGTGTTTGAGGTCTCTGTGTATATGATAAGGGTGATTAAGTTTGAAGGTTATAAACAGGGAGTGTAATTAGGTGTAATTATTGAAGTAATACAGCAAAACCTTATTTTAACTCTGTGCTCATGGCTTTCTCTCCCTCCATGCCTCCACCAGAGTCATCCAACTTCAAAATACCATTAGAAGTGTAGGGAGAAACTTTCATTAGACTCTATCTCCACTGATGACTTTGTTTGCAGATGCTCTGTTATTGATACATCCACCATCTGATGTATACTTTCTATTACTCTTTTAAAAGATAATCATATCTGCACTTCACATCTTATTGTTCATTTTGTTTCTTTATCAAATTTGAGCTCCTCTTTTCATGGGTTTGTTATGCTTTTGTCCTCTGATAGGCCACAAGATGTATTCAAGAACTCTAGGATGCACCTGTTAAAAGCAAGATGTGGATGAAGAGTTGTTTGATTTTATTTTCAAAGAACATATGATAATTTGTTTCTCCATCCTGTGATGATCTTGCTTATCATCCACTTCTAATTTGGCTGTTTATGATTATGCATTTGAGAAACTAACCATGTTGGTGCAGCAACATCAATAATTTGGCAGCCATAACAGCCCTAGGAGGAAGTTGGCAGTTAACTACACCTTGCCAAGAAAAACCCACATGCTTAAATTTGTATTTCTAGGGAATACTTCAAGCTCTAGTCCAAGAGATTGTTGTTTATTTGGGTACACATGGAAATATCATGCTGCCTTACTCCTTGTAAAAATAGCACCCGAAACTATGGTTTTATGATGCATTTTTTTTATTTATTAATTTTCAAATTTATTTTGCAATGTGATAAGATTATTAATTGACTCAATTAGAGGGCTAGTGTTCTTTTCTGTTGTTGAAATTTATGTAGGTTTAACAGAAACAGATATAACAAAGAATAATGAATAAGCTTGCTACTGTTGTATTGGGAGTTTGAAAAATCATATGCAAGGCCTCACCCTGATTAGCTTGTGGTAGATATGTACTTCATTGAAAGTTTTTACTATCTTCAATTTTAGATCAAACTACAAAAGGATGCATACTTCACTTATGCTTAAAATCTGCTTATATCTCATTCTGAAAAGAATACATTAAATACATGGATAGATTTTATCATCTTCTAGTACTTTCTGTAAAACCAGCCTACCATTTCATTTTCTGATTTCCTTCAGAACAAAGTCTACTGTAAAGTTGGTCCTACTAGATGAAGCAGATGCCATGACCAAAGATGCTCAATTTGCATTGAGACGAGGTTTGTTTCTTGAATGCCCACTTTAGTTCTCAAGATTTTATCAGTAATTATATACTTGATATGAGTTTTTTTTCCCTGTGAAGTGATTGAGAAACATACAAAGAGCACAAGGTTTGCTCTTATCTGTAATCATGTGAACAAGATCATTCCTGCTCTGCAGTCAAGATGCACTCGGTTTCGTTTTGCTCCACTTGATTCAAGCAACATTAGAGAACGCTTGGAACATGTGATAAAAGCTGAAGGGTTAGATTTATTCTAATTGGATTTACTGCAAAATTGAATGAACAAAACTGCCATTTTTTTACTGGTGTAACCTGTTATTGATTAAACATTTATTCCTGTTATTGATTAAACATTTATGAATGAACAAAATGCATTGGCTGAATCTGGCATGGAGGTGTTTTTTTTATTTCACTTTATGGTTGATATGATTTTTATATAATCAGGCTATTTTTTGTTGTTAAGGGTCTTTTTTTAGAAAAGAATGCATTCTATCTTTTTCCTGATGATTTCTATTTTACATTATTCTGTTAAGATTATTTAGCTTGCGAGAGTTTTTAGTAGTTATTAGCAAGTAAAACTAATTCATTATTATATGATACCTTTCTTCTTTATCTCAGTTGACAAAGGTGGCAACTTTGATACTTCCTACAATCCCAATTCAATGTGGTATTTGTTAAATTTATCTTACATTTCTTCTTGTGAGGTTTAAGGGGTCTATTCAAGGCTGATCCGATCCATGCTATATTGCTCGATAACTTGGATCAGGTTTACAATGTTTGGATATCTCTTTTTTCAAAATAGGTAGCAGAGAGTTACAATATTGTAGCATTCCTTATGGGTTAGGAACTGTCCAATGCTTGATGAATTGTGATGTGGTGTACACTTTGTTCTTGATTAACTTACTGGTTTGATTACATTGAAATTCTATTGTAGAGTGCTATGGTTGTGGAAACTGACCTGCTTCACTTTATATCTCTTCACAAACAGTTGTGCACTTCTGCGGAATTTGATTGCTCTAAAGTTCTTATTTAAAGGAAAGTCTCTATAACCATTGCTTGCCTATTGACCTAGCGATTGAAAATGAAAACTGGAAGCTCTAAGCTACTTTGAAACTAGTAATAAATTGTACTTGACAAGAGGTTCTTTCTATGATTGTTAAGAGTCAGTATCAAACTATCTGAAAGACATCATAAAGGCTAAAGTTGAAAGATTTTGATGATTTGCAGAATGAGCAATTGTTTAATTTCATGGAGATGGGTATGATATCACATGTGGATTGTCTTTTGCACCAGAATGGGTGTATGGGAGGGCCACTGGGTTCACACATCTTTGTCGCATTCCATTTGAATTGGTTTGGTAACTAGAGCAAACCTGAAAGGGACGTGGAAAAGGTGAAAAAATATTATTTTTTTTGCACACGCGAACTAGAATGAAAATCACCATTCAAAGGGAGTCTGGGGGAAAACATTAAGATACATAAGAAAGAGGAATAAACAGTATATTGATTATTTGATAACCTTTGGAGGAGGAATGAATGCGCCCAATGACAGAAACAAGGCATTTGAAGGAGTAACCATTCAGTAATATAGGGACTATTTCTTTAGAAAAATCACGGATCCAACTCTAACTTTAGAAGATGGACAACACCTAACTTATCCCATACCTCGAGGAATGCATCACAGTCATATAAGCCTGGAAGTTATCCCAGGAAAAGACCCCTTCTAGAAGGTAGGATTGAGGCTAATGTCAGTGAATAAGTTTATATGGAACAGATTGAAAGATCATTAAATGAATACAAGAAAAAAGACTTGCCAACCATTTAAACTTTCAACTAGGGCTGTTGCTTACTCGTGCACACTATCCAGGCACTATCCTGAACAACTCCTATCTGATTCATGGGCCTGAGCTTGAAGCCTTCTTGATGTGCATCAATGTCAAACCTTAGACTTCCTAGCAACAAAAGATTCTCCCTTTGTGGTTTAGCTATTCTCTTGATTAAAATTGCACCATAGTTTAGATCTTCCACATTCTAGTATTGGCGTGCAGGCATGAAACGATATACATGGCCTCTATCCTTCCAAGTAAATGGGCCATTAGCTTGGTTCTTGGGTTCTTCTGGAAGAACTTGATAGGGTGGAATTAGTTAAGTCTACTTATGCCGATCCAACAAAGGGAAAGGGAGTTAGACAGATAGGAATATGGTGCAAAAGATGCGAGCTTATACCATTGTTTAAGGTGGTATGACTTGATTTCCTTTGAGTTGATTTACTAATTAGTCAATGTCTGATCTATTTTATTAATAGAAAGAATTGGTTTGAATTCTAATTGTAGGCTAGCTTTGACCAGTCAATGAAAAGAGCTGACTTAGCAAGGCCAAATACCATTGCATGGTGTCACTAAATAATCAATTTAGAGTTTGATCCTTGGTATGAAGACACAACAACCTAAGAGTGGGAACTAGAACCAAAAGCTTGATTGTGTAGTGAATCTTTTGTGCCATATGATCCATGTTGATCTTTATACACTCTTAGTAACTGCTCAAGCCAGATGTATTCTATCCATTCAGTGTGTGTGGGGGATTCAATGAATAAAAGTTGATCTTCTTGCTTCATGCTTATGCTTGTTGGGTTTTGTTTTTGTAGAATTTTGGCCACACCAAATGATACCTGAGTGACTCAATCCCACAGGAAGAGGGTCTTTCTGTTGAGGTACACTCATCGTTGTCTAAACCCAATTGGAAGGCATAATCAACGTGTTGGTACAAGGAGCACTCATCAATCAAACCTAGGGTTTTGATCTATGATAGAGTTTAAGTTAGACATTATATGATCTGATTTGTATGCCAACTTTGTAGGCGCGGGTAACTTAACAAAGGAAGCTTTAGTAGGTTAGGTGGACCACATACTAAGTAAGGAATACTTGGTAAGTAAGAGAGATTGAATATCAAGAAAGGAAGGCTTGGTAGGTCATGTGTACTTGATATTAGACAATGAAGACCTGGTAGGGGAGACCTGATATTGGGCATGTAAGAAGCCTTGATAGGTTAGATGACCAAATATCAGGTAGGTAAGAAGTGCTAGTAAGCACCGGGTAAAAGGTAAGTTCAAGAGAAGTCCTTTTAAAAAAGAACATTGTGAGGGAGCTTCTTATATCTGGAACATGGGTAGACCCTTCAGTTAGGTGCTGACTTGATCTAGAAACCAATATGTGTTTTGAAGTCAAAGTCAATTAGACAATTGACGAGTAGTTAGTTTCTCTACTAATATTTGTTATATGTTTTCAAACTAACTTTATGTTGTAGGAACACTTAAGTTTTCCATGCGACTAAACAAGGTTTCTGGCCAACTAGTGTTCAGACAATCGAAAAAGGAGGTTTGGGGCAATCAGATGAAGCGATGAGCATGACTTAGTCTAGATACTAATGTGATAAAGGATTAGATTTTATTTGCTGATGTGGCAGCGATTTGGGAGATTGAATGATGATTATGCACTAGAAAAACAATGTATTTGGATGGAGATAAGCTAACATGGAGCATCTCCGGTATCAAAAAAGAGGGTTTAAACAATTGGAAAAGGATAAGTCACAACAACCGAGTGCAGATAAATTATTGTACGGGTGATTGAACAGGGAGGTTTGGTTGACGAAAAACGACTATAAAAGGGAGATAGGACACTAGAAATGTCAAAATCATTGAAAACCACATCGATTCTCTAGCTTTTTGTGCTCAAATTCTTTGTTCAAGCATTGCGAGGGCATTAGATAGCTTCGTATGGGTAATCCAAGTATTAACTCTTTGAACCGACTAATCCTGGAGGTGACTAGCCCAATTTCACGAAAGTTTTTTACCGGCCACCAGGGTAAATCGGGAAGTGTTCATGGAGGCCCATTCAGATGGTCAACATTCTTAGTCCCGCTTCTCACTGGAGAAAAAAAATCCTCTGCCACAGCTGAGATTCGAATCTTAGATCCCTTGGTTATCTATTGGAGGGCCTAACCATATTGCACCATTGCCCGGGGGTAAAATGTTGAAACAGGTAACACCGAATGTGGGGCGACCGGTCCGACCCCATAGAAGTTTCCCACTGACCGTTAGGGTAAATCGGGAAGCGCTATCGGCGGGCGGCCCAGAATCCCAGCATCCCGTGGTTGCATGGAGGAACAAAAACCCTACAAATGCGCCGTAGCGGAGGATCGAACCGTGGATACCTGGGTAACAACTTGTTTGTCGATTATTCTTTTGAGTTGTTATTTTAACATTTATCTATTTATTATTTTGTAAAAATAATGATATAGTCGGCGTGGGTAGGGGTGGGTGGCCGATTCACCTAAGGAATTGATAGGCCGTGGAATATGAACCTAGGGGTTCCAAACCACGTTAAATTACTTGTGTCATTTTAATTATTTTCGCAGCATTTTAGCTATTGTGAACTTTTACTTGCTTCAGCTACATATTGCTTTGTTAATTATATTAATCTTTCATTGCATACTCTGTTCTATATAATCAAAGGACTTAACATATTTTTAAAATTCTTTAAGTGACTATTCGCCCCCTCTAGCTAGATACATGATCCTACACAAAGTTACGTGGCAACGTGGGAAACTTCATCATAAGAAGATGCACAAACTGTAATTATTGTGTATAACTCTGTATAGTTCTTTGGTTTCTCTAAATATGTCCTCATACTTTAGTACTAGCCTTAAACACTTGCTTTATCTACTTGCTATCTTTTCAAATGTCAAGATACTATTTATTTCTAGCATGCAGGTATGCTAAAACTTTCACATAATTTACATTTAACTGGTATCCTTTTTAGGCTTGACGTAGATCAGGGCGGGTTGACATCATTGGTGAGGCTGAGCAATGGTGATATGAGAAAGGCTCTGAATATTTTGCAGGTTAGTTTAGGTTTATATATTTTTATTGGAATCAAAAGATGACTTGTTTTAGTTGGATAACATATGTTATCTTGTATAAAACATTGGGTACTTATGGTTTATAATCACCTTCCTTTGGTCATCAGTTGTCTTCTTTGAAATTTTAGTACTTGTTAAAGCTCATCTGAAAGGCATATAACAAGGTTAAAAGTCCAAGATTCATTCGGCCTTCATTTATAGTAACTGAGAAGTCACAATGACTGCGAATGATGTGTACTACTTGCTTGCCCTCTTTTTTTTTCAACTTCCATACATCTTTGCCAAACTACATATCTCTTACATGCAAAAAAGTGGATTTAGTTGTTATAAAGAATTGTCTTTAGTATTGTTATATGTATGTGGATCAGCTAAATAAATCTTATTGATTTTTGAACTATTCTACCTTAAATCACTTCATTAAGGAATTAAATAATAAAGAATCAAAGCTAATGAACTGGTTTCATGCTTAGTAAACTTATCTTGAAACTTGTTAAAGGCATCTTGAAGCTTAAACTAACAACTATTAGGTTGTAAACATCTGAAAGGAAGCTTTCTAACTGTTTACATATTCTCTCCCTGCTAACCAAACTTGTATTTGAAATCCTTGAGAAATCTCTTTGGAGAAGAATGAGTTTACCGATAGAGAAAATTTTTTTTCTAATACCTCAATGTTAATTTATCTGTGCGAGGTGTGAGCCTAAGGTCTGATGCTGGATATTTTATTTTACATGCATAATTGCTTTTGTCTTTATTAGTTAGCTCTTCATTTTGTACCTTGGGAAGCGACATATTAGACATGCTTGGGCAGTCACTCTGATATTGTTCAGTCATCAGTTCTTCGAGTGCTTATACATATGGACGTTTTTGTTTCACCAAGGTACAGTTTATACAAATCTAAAGACCTATATACTAAGAAATTGTTCTTTCTCGCTTCTTTGAGATTTAGTTTTTTGGAAGTTTCTGCTAGGTGCACAAAATATTTTCTTGTTCTTATTATGAGAGGGAAAGCAAAGCTACATCAGGTACCAAAAAGTATATTGCAATCCCAAGGAAAGTCCAATCTATTTGAGAAGATTTTTATTGGACAGACAATCTTTAGACGTTGGGAAACCGCTTATCATATCTTTATGTTTTTGGTTATATTTGTTGAGGCTTGTTGTGTGAATATGATTTCAAAAGTTGCATTCTCTTTTTCTTAAAGGGTTCTTCCTTTTTCCCCTGTTGACTTACACTGCAATTCCAAGTATAAGTTATCTCCTAGATCTCTAATTTTAAGGAAATGCCACCCTTGCCTTGGCCTATGTTTGCAATTATCTCCAAGCAAAATTTACATGTTCTGATTTTTAAATCAATCCTAGGATTGTGAGCATTCGTAGTTGTTCTGTTGAACTGGTTTTCAATTGTGTGTATGCATGATTTTTCTACTTTCTAAGTCACTGGCTTTAATTTGGTTTATTCTCTGCTAATAGAAATTTTTTCCTTCTCTCCGAATTGTTGAGTAACCTTTGGGTTTCTTTGCTAATTTCTTTTGCAAACATGTCATTTTGTTTTGTGGTCCTGTCATACTGACAATCCTGCTGTTGTTTTTTCCCCCTATGTTTGCAGTCTACCCATATGTCATCTCAGCATATAAACGAAGAAGCTGTATATCTGTGCACCGGAAATCCAATGCCAAAAGACATTGAACAGATTGCTTATTGGTTATTGAATGAGTCCTTTAAATCTGCTTTTAATTGTATCCTTCCAGATTCACTTGAAATCTTTGCTTCCTATCTCATTTACAAGAGGGTGTCAAATATTGGGTTCCTTAATGCTTTGTTACTTGACTAGATATATCTGATGTCAAAATGAGGAAAGGACTGGCGTTGGTGGATATCGTGAGGGAGGTTACAATGTATGAAACCAAAGGAAATGTTTTTTATACTATGTTCATTTATGCTCATACTAATCCTGAGGTGTATTTTCAGGTTTGTTTTCAAAATCAAAATGCCACCTACTATCCGAGTCAAGCTAATCAATGATTTGGCAGATATAGAGTATGAACTTTTTTTTATGGTGCCTGATAAGACCTAGACTTGTTTATTTCCATGCTTCTTCTCACCATGCTTAATCATATAATCAAAGATTGAAACATCATGATGCTATTTATTTGGGAGGGCTAAGACTCTATAGATGTATTTAATTCTGGTATAATGGGTAATAGCCAAGGTGTAACTTTCTTGCTGTTTTATTTGGCAAGGACAAAACTTTTCATTCCATTGGTAGGCCCATCAAAACCTTTATTGTATTGACATGGGGTTCCAGTAGCTGTATTGCCCTAGCCGACACAGGACTATGAGTGCTGAGGTAGTATTGTGCAATATTTGCGTGACTCATTTGGTTTGTCTCAACTGGCATGAGTCAAGTGCATAACAAATCTCGACCTTCTTCTATGAGGACACCAAGCAGACCCAAATGGCTATTACAAAAAGTGGTCCAGGAGGACCACCTAACTGACCAAAGAACTACTTGGGTGGTCTAGGCATGTTTACCCCAAAAAAATAGATTTATCTCTAGCACTTGGTCTACTGTAATAAAACAATAATGATTAGTTTCCTGACAAATCCAACGTATCCTCTCCCAACCCTATTGTTTGCTTGGGTCCTCTTTGTTCAATGCTATTTCTTCCCCCTGCATCCGTTGGATGTTGACAGCTAGTGATGGGTTCTGACTATCTTTTGGCATCCTCTTTTCTAGCCATGCTTTCCATCTTTTTTTACATCCCTTAAGTCATGTGGTTCTTTAGTGTTATAACTTACAACCACGCACACATCACAATATTCCCGAAGTCATGTGACCCTTGTTCGTTGACAGCTATAACTATCATGCATCTTGTAATATTTCCTAAGTCACATGAACTTGAGAATTTTAACTTGGTGATTATAGAGTTCCATGTGGGCATTGATGACAAATCATGTGACAATTACAATCACTAATGTATTGATTCTTCATATATGGATTGGATAGACCTTTCCTGTATGACATGTTAGATTGTATAACATGTGATAAAGAATAATCTCTAGACAAGCATATCATGGAATAAGGATGGCAACTCTAAGCATGCATCATAATACAACTGAATTAATCTACACATTTAGCAACAAAAACATGATAAAAAATATAAAATGCTATCAATGCATCCATTAAGCAACACAAACAAAGGAATTTAAAAGGTAAATAAGGCTCCTGTGGCTACGGTACAACGATAGAGGTGCTCCCCAAGCACCCATGGTTAAATTCCTAGTTACGGCATACAATAGGGTAAAAATCTAGGATGTTGGTTGCTGGGCAAGGCGCCGCTTGCACTTCCGGATTTACCTTGGTGGCCTGTGGAAAATTTCCATGGGGTTGGCCGGTCACCAATAGGATTAGTTGGTTCGAAGAACTGGATACCTGGATTATTAGGAAAAAAAAAGTAAATAAGGCCTATCTCAAGTTAGGGTGTTAACTAGAGCTTTTACTAACCATTAACCCTAGGTTAAGTTCGAATATATGCTTTGTAGGGATTTTGGCCAAACAAGGCTAACCATGTGGATCATAGTATGATCCATAACTATTCGCAACTTAAATTCTGATTTAAGTCTCCTGCTCTATAATGGATACAATCGCACATCATGTTACACCGTCCATAGAATCCCGGCAAAGCCCGAGGAATTATCCTCCCATGTGATAACTAACTTCAGTTTCCTGATTTACTCCCTCCCAATGGTGTGGGGCAATCGTGAGGGGCTGTTAGGGTGACGGATTTTACCTTTTTTGCATAATACAGAATATATCACACCTTTCGAAACATGTACATGCACATCCTCAGAGGGCTTATGGCTTATGAAAACACCTCTCATGACAACCCTCTTTTTCAATACTCATGCATTTCCTGATTGACCTCTAACACATGATCTTGCCCCTATCAAAAGAGGTGTGCTCACACCTCAAAAAGGAGAATGAAATATGATCCAAAGTTGATGCAGACAGACAATACCCTTAGTATTTGCTTCTTTAAACAACGGATTAGAATTTTGGGGAAACTTTGATTTGGAAGGAGAGTAGCATTGCTTCTCCATTGTAGATGAGAAAGGTTTTGGTTATTATTTTATTATAAAATTGTGTTATCATTCACATATATTTGGTAAAAGAACAATCTTCTCTGTCAAGTCACTACAATCGCCACCTTTTATTGCTGAACCTATTCAAAATGTAAGTTGATGTTAACATTCAAAGCCAGTGCTAGTATGAGTAGCAAGGTAGGGCAGGCCCATTGTTCATGAGTGGGAAGAGCAAAGGATTCTTTGCACACACAACATGAAGAGGACAGAACTGCTCACGGCTACTGCTAAAAGAGAGAATATGACTCTTGCATGAAAGGGAAAATGGTCACTGTCTAAGAGATCGACATGGATAATATCAAATGAGGGAGGCTAAGGAGAAGGGTTGGCTTGAGGTTTTGGCTTGAAGAAAAATACCTAACTCTAGTTCTCTTGAACTGATCAATCCACTTAAAATTCAATTTGATTTGGCAAGAAACTAAACCCATTCAAACTTAAATTACACTAAAAAAAATCAGTTCACCACACTATAAACCCAATTTTTTAAAATAAAGTTGAATTAAACCTCAAACCACAAAGATTAAGTTTATACCTAGTTTAAAGTTTATATAGAACTATACTATTAACATACAAAAAGTTCAAATTATGGTCTTAAAAAGTCATTGTTTGAGACATAGTGGCCACTTATATGAACTTTGACATAGTGGCCGCTTATGACCCTATATTGCTTGTGGTTCTCTTATTCAGTTAAAAAAAATCTTGTTTGATTCATTTGAACCAAAATGATCACAACTTGTTAGTTTTATAGACACGTGCTTTATGAGTTATGAATGGTCGAATATTAATTATATGCATACTATTTAATCAACATTACAATGTTCATTATATTGAACATATTTCATGTATTTGCATTATATAATTGCCATATATTATTTTCAATGTGGAGTTATAATTGCATTTGGAAGAGGAATGATGTGGTGCAAGATTTCTTTTTGGCACATTGGGATCATCTCAAGGCCAAATAAGGTGAAAATGCCTAAATTGGTGGATTTTCAAGTAAATTTCTACCATCATACCGTAAATTTGTTATTTTAAATTTTTAGTAGAATTTTATTTTTACAATAAATCATCTTAGGAAAATCAAAATTTGATTACGATTCCATTTCCTTATTATTCATTAGACATGATGTTATATTTTTCCTTAATTGTGCACTTTTCATTTTGAAAATATTTTCCATATTCGATTATTGTAGCTTGTTTTATAAATATAGGCATAGCTTTTGATTAAGGATAGTTGAAGATTAATAAAAATTATTCTGAGTATTTTATTTTCAATATATTTTTTAATTATTTTGTGTGAATCAACAGGTTAACCCTATTTTTTTCTTTTTTTCTTGATATTTTCTTAGCTATTCAGGTTAACTTTTATTCTACTTGCTTTCGCTACATCAAGGTCATTATCTATTTATTACTAAAGCTTGTCCAAAAACTACTAAAAAGGATTAGCTTGTTACAATTGCATATAATTTCACAACCTCTTAATGATTGGGCAAATATGCTAGTTAATCATTGGAGCCAACAATTAAGGTGAAAATTTCCTTGAGTTATACCTTTTTTTTCTCTAACAAAGTGGTAATTAATCTCATATGTTTTATTCTTTAGTGAAATACTAGATTGCAAGTAATATATGCATGGCAGTTTCATTGTCGAAGCAGCTAAGCTCATATATGACTAGAGCCATAACCTTGTATTATTCCTCTGCAATTGACCTAGTAGTCTTTTTTTGCCCATCTTTTTTGGCACATGTCCTTCCAAAATATTAAATTGTTTTCTAGGAGAATATTTCCATGTGGATTTCTAGCATGGATAAAGAGACAGCCCAATTTATTTCCATGTAATCTGGAACCTAGAGATTCCCATTGACCACTTTCATGTATGGGATGTGTCATTTTCCAAGCATTCTTGACATAGAAAATTCTTGAATCTGCCTGCCAATACTTCTAATCCTATTTAATAAAAGCTCAAGGAGATTGACTAGTGACAATTACTAAAGTTATCATCAATCTAAAATTGGAATTCACTAGTGTCACTTGTCTTAGGCCCCTTATTAGTTTCCTCATGTGTATCAAAATATGTTTTATTTGGGTGATATTAATATCACCTCGTGTTAGGACAATCTCTTAAGAAAGAACTTCAGCTTGTTTAGATTCTTGGTTTGAACATGTGGATGAAAGCATGCTTTTAGTAATAATGTTACCATCTGCATAAACTATAAAAAATATAATGGGAGGTAAGGTGAGACATTTATTGATATGATACTCTTTTATTCGTCTCAAATTTAAGGATTTCTTTAGCTCATTCAAAATTATCTTCAATTGGATATAGCATTGCTTCCTAAATTTCAAATTTAGGAGGCTGAGTTTTGGTGTAATGGTAAAGTTGCTGCCGTATGACATAGAGGTCACGGGTTCGAGTCTCGGAAATAGCTTCTTGCAAAACAGGGTAAGATTGTATACAATAGATTTTTTCCCGGGACCCCATATTGGTGGGAGCTTTGCACACCAGGTTACCCTTTGTTAATTGAAACTTTAGAATACTTAATAGTAAACACTAACTTATAACCAATTGTGATGATCAAGACAAACAAAGTTATATTATTGTTACCAACAACCAAGCCATTATTACTATATAGATCTTACAACATTTGGCTCGTTATATCACCATCTATATTTAAATGAATTTTATCCTATTTTATCGTTACTAACCAAGAAGAGTTCTTTGGTCTCTCTTCCTCGATTAATGTGTATATTTGTCATGACCTCACATCGCCTAATAGGGTGTTTATTTGTCACCTAAGTACATGTCCATACCATATTAAATGCATCTTTTAGAGTTTTCTCTCTAGGTGTAATTTTGATTCTCTCTAATATTTTTATTTCTTATTTATTCTTTCCTCGTATACACGCACATCCACCTTAAAATCATCATTTCTATGACTCAACTTCTGCTTGTGTGCTTGATTTATAGTCCAACATTTAACTTTATATAACATAATAAGTCTAATCGTTGTTTTATAAAATTTTCCTTTAAGCTTTAGAGGTATCTTACAATCATAAGAACATTTGGCGCTTCTCAACTTCAACCCTCTTAAATCCTATGTAAAACATCTCTATCAACCCTCTTTACTCCAAGTTTAAAACCTTTTACTTCCAAGATTTTCTGCTAAGATTTGAGCTTAGCATTTACTTTTTTACGTGTTTTATCAATCCAAACAGTGTTATCTTCAAATAACATGCACCATGATAACACATCATAGATGTATCTAGTGAGCCCATCCATAATTAGTATAAAAATATATGGACTTAAAACTGATGTTTGATGTAATCCTATCTTTATAGGAAACACTTTAGTTAATCCACATGGAGTTTTCACTCTTATTATTACATTCTCATATATATCATTAATTATTCTAATAAACGCTACATTAATATCTTTTTTTTTTCTATAATTTTTCATATAATTCTTTTGAGACTCTGTTATAAGTTTTTTCAAGGTGAATGAATATCATGTGTAACTATGCCTACATCTCGTGACTCCTGAAGCATGATCGGAAATTCAGATGAGCATAGTTTAAATGATCAATTAAATGATATTTTTTAAAAAAAGTTTAATAAATGATGGATTTTCATTCACTCATCTAATGATGTCATACATAGATACATTTTTGTTATGTGAGATTAATATTAGTTGATATTGAATTAATTACTATTTAAAAATAATTAACCACTTAAGATATTCATATTAATATATGGATTGAGGTGCCGAGCTATATTGGCTGGCGCCTGGCACAAGTGAAATTTATTGTTTTACCTAGACACGAATGCTTTAACATTAGCATCAAAGCTATAGCGTATGGCAGAGATAGAGAGGGAGGGAGAGGGAGAGAGGGAAAGAAGATAGACTGAAGGGAAAGAAGAGGCTTAGAGAGAACTGACGAGTACAACAATTGCGGCGGTAGGCAACAAGCATGGCGAACAGGTCTAAATGGAGACGAGAGGGATTAGATATAATTCCTAGTTTTTTTTAAAAAAATATTATTATCCTAATTAAATATAATTGAATCCGTTAGCCTACATATAAACTTTGTTTAATTTTATATTAATCAAAATAAATCCAAATTATCTCCAGTTTGAACTTTCTCATAATTGCTTGCATGTCTACTCGATGAGCTCCAGTTAGCTCTAAATTGACTTTCACTAGGCCTAAAACTTAAAATATTAATTTTAATTGATTTAATCAATTGTCTAAAAAAATTAAAAAATATAATTTAAAATGTAAGGGAACATTTATTTTCATGTTCTAACTTTTAGAGACCGAGAAAGATCTTGGGATTAAGCAATGGGAAAATTAGCGCAAGGAACAACTAGTGTTCTATATAATGCTTTGATTAAATAAAAATTAATTTGTTTAAGGAAGCTAATTAGTTTATTATTATTATTTTATTATTTTAAATGATTGCAACTCTGGCCATGATGGCCGGCCCCAAGCCCGGATAAAGGAGGGTTGCATTAGGTTGCCAGCCAACGTCAAACTATGGCAAATATTCAATGAATGAATCCATTAAACTATTGCGCTAATGCTAGGTTGTTCCCCGGAAGGTACGCGTTGCAGGCTTCGACTGTAACGTCTCCGCAAGGACCGCTACATCTCCAGAACTCGGGTGTAGTGATAAATATACAAGAGTTCGCATTACAGGGTCCGGCTGTAAGACCGCTACATCTCCATAAGAACTTGGGTCACACCATAGGTTAGATAAGAACAAATATGATAGGGAAACTAATAATCTAAGATTTGGAACATGGAATATAGGAACTCTCACTGGTAAATCAATGGAGGTAGTATATATGATGATTAGGAGAAAAATTAGTATTTTGTATGTACAAGAGACAAAATGGATAGACAAGAAGGGAAAGATGATAGAGAACTCGGGTTTTAAGTTATGGTACACTGGAAAGAGTAAAGCAAGAAATGGAGTGGGTATCATTGTAGATAATTTGTTAAAGGATAAAGTTGTAGGAGTAGTTAGAAAAGGAGATAGAATTATAGCCCTTAAGATAATAGTGACGAAAGAAACTATGAACATAATTGACGTGTATGCACCACAAGTAGGATTAGATGAAGCTACCAAATCAAGGTTTTGGGAGGACTTAGATGAAATATTACAAAATATTCCACCAAATATAATGATTTTAATAGGAGATGATCTAAATGGGCATGTTGGAGAGAAAAATGAAGAATATGAGAGAGTACATGGGAGTTATGGGTTTGGAACGAGGAATGAGGAAGGGAAAACTATATTAGATTTTGTAATAGCATATGACCTTATATTAGCTAATACGTTTTTTAATAAAAGAGAACACTTAGTCACATTCAAAAGTGGGAATAATAAATCGCAAATTGACTTTCTTATGGTTAGGAAGATGGATAGAAATATTTGTAAAGATTGCAAAGTCAGCTCTGGAGAAAGCTTAACTACCCAACATAGGGTAGTAGTGTTGGATATACGCCTCAAACATAGTATCAATAGAAAGAAAATATATACAATTCCTAGAATTAAGTGGTGGAAGTTAAAGGATGGAAAACAAAATATATTTAAGGAGAAGGTAGAAGTACAAGCATTAGGTGAAATATACGATGACTCTAATACAACATGGGATAAGATGATATCAAAGTTGAAAATAGTAGCTAAGAGTGTACTCGGTGAGTCAAAGAGACATGCACCATTAAGTAAAGAATCTTGGTGGTGGAATGAGAAAGTACAAGAGAAAGTGAAGGAAAAACGAATAGCTTATAAGGAATTATATATTTGTAAGAAAGAGGAAAACTTAAAAAAAATATACAATAGCTAAGAAAGAAGCTAAGAAAGTAGTGAGTGAAGCAAAAAATGAAACTTTTGAACGGTTATATCAAAAATTGGATACAAAAGAAGGGGAAAGAGACATTTATAGAATAACTAAAGTAAGAAGGGAAAACAAGAGATCTTAGTCAAATAAAATGTATTAAAGATGAATGTAATAGGGTATTAGTAAATGATGGAGAAATAAAAGAGCGGTGGAAGAGGTATTTTCATCAACTTTTTAATAAAGTATAGGTGACCAACTTAACTTAGGTAATTTAATTAGGTCAAATGAGCATAGAAATTTTAATTTTTATCGTAGAATTCAAGCTTCAAAAGTAAAACAAACTTTAAACGAGATGCACAATAGAAAAACTGTTGGACTAGATGATATTCCGATAGAGGTATAGAAGTACTTAGGGAAACAAGATATTGAATGACTTATAAAATCATTTAACATGATATTGACAACGAAAAGAATGCCTGATCAATGGAGGATAAGTACTCTAGTTCCCTTATATAAGAACAAGGGAGACGCACAAAATTGTGCAAACTATAGGAGTATTAAACTAATGAGTCATACTATGAAACTTTGCGAAAAAGTAATAGAAAAAAGATTAAGGAAGGAGACCACAGTGACAGAAAATCAATTTGGGTTCATGCCTGGAAGGTCGACAATAGAAGCTATACATCTCCTTAGACAATTAATTGAAAAATATCGGGAGCAAAAATAAGATCTGCACATGGTATTCATTGACTTAGAAAAAACTTATGATAGAGTACCAAGAGAAATTATATGGAGAATTTTAGAAAAGAGAGGTATTAGCGTAACATATATTGAACTAATTAAGGATATGTATGAGGATGTAACGACCAGAGTAAAGACTTCAGGGGTTACATCAAGGATCAACCCTAAGTCCCTATCTTTTACACTAATTATGAATGAACTTACTGCGCATACCGTGGTGCATGTTGTTTGCAGATGATATTATTTTGGTAGATGAGACACGTGAAGGAGTAAATGCTAAGTTAGAATCATGGAGGGAAACACTAGAAGGGAAAGATTTTAAACTTAGTAGATTAAAGATAGAATATATGGAATTTAAGTTTAGCAATATTAGAAGTAATGAAACAATTGTTAAGATAGGAGAGGACGAGTTGCCCGGAACCGAGAGATTTAAATATTTAGGATCATTTTTACAAAATGATGGAGGGATTGAGAGAGACGTCTTACATAGAATACAAGCAAGATGGGTGAAATGGAGGGGAGTGTCGGATGTTTTATGTGACCGTAAAGCACTTCTTAAACTTAAAGGTAAGTTATAAAATCGCTGTTAGACCTGTTATGTTATATGGAGCTGAATGTTGTGCTATGACTCGAGCACATGAGCATTTGATGAGAGTTGCAGAGATGAGGATGTTAAGGTGGTTGTGTGGACATACGAAGATGGACAAAATAAGGAATGCGAGCATTAGAAAGAAAGTCGGAGTTGCATCTATTGAGGACAAACTCCGAGAGACACGTTTAAGATGGTACGAACGTATACTTAGACGACCAATAAATGCTCCAGTTAGGCGATGTGAAACTATGATAAACATACATATCAAACGAGGAAGAGGAAGATCAAAAAAGACTTGATTAGCAATAATAAAACAAGATAAAATTTATTTAAATATAGATGATGATATAATAGGAGATAGAGCTCAATGGCGTAAAAGGATTCATACAGCTGACCCCACTTAGTAGGAAAAGGCTTGGTTGTTGTTGTTGTTGTATTTTAAATGATTACAATAAGTGTGCATTGATTATATTAGATTAATTCTTAAAAATATTATCAAGTTCAAGTTGAAGTTATAAATAATTTTAAAATTTAGATTTATCAAACAAAAACTATATATATATATATTTTAAATCTTATACTGAAACCATGGTGGCATTTTGCAAATATGGGGAAACTGTATGTTAAATTCAGAGAAATTAATTTTTGAGTTTCGACCACTTTGTTGCACTTATATATATATATATTTTAAATCTTATACTAAAACCATGGTGGCATTTTGCAAATATGGGGAAACTGTATGTTAAATTCAGAGAAATTAATTTTTGAGTTTCGACCACATTGTTGCACTTACACCACTTTGTATTGTTTGCCAAACTGAAAGCAGGTAGTTCTTCCTTCCTACTAGTTTCTTATTGGATCTGCCATAGTAGATTTGCATTTGGATTAGAAAGGCTACTTGATCTTATTCTTTTCCAACAAAATCATTTTTCTTGCTTTGAACTGCAGATATCGATTGAGCTTTGCCTGCAATGACAAGTTGCAGCTTGGTTCGCTCATCTCCACTTTCACAAATGCTCGGTGTGCCTTGGTTGCTGCCGTTTAGTGATTCTATTTTTCATTCCTACTTTTTTTTGTTTCTCTCGAATCCATATTTACATTTGTTCCAGGAAAATATTACTGAAACAGTGTGGTCTGTTCATGTTGCTGATGAAACTTGTGCAAAATTACATGATTTAGAAATGCTTTGTCAATCTTCTATCTCTTAAGGTGCATATCTCGGTTAATCGTTGATCTTTTCTTTTTTTCCTTTTTGAAATAGTTGTTTAATGTCTGATGAGATGTTCCTCTTGCTCACTGTCCATGATCTTCTTTGTTATACGTTCCCTCGGATGGGTCTAATGGTTAGCACATGAGGTGTTGTCATAATGATCTTCTTTGTTATGCAAAGATTTTGTGAATTATTGTTTTGTGTTTGTCATTTGGCACAAACCTGCGATTTGCCTTCCAGTGCCCATTGATCGCTATAGACCCCACACTCAGTGTTGAGTCTATCGATATGGAACTAGCCACCCTGTAATTGTTGTATTCCTACCAGGTGCAAGGGCATCACTTCAGCATCTGCTTTGCGTCTTCGAGTCCTTATCTTCCTTGTCAAAGATGTTCATCGCCTATTGAGTAACCCATTGCCTTGCGGAAGATTGCTTGACCCACCTTCAGCATTGCTATTGCTTGTCCAAAGCGACTTAAATGATGCTAACATTTCCACCCTCTTTTGCATTGCGATTAATTCTGCTAGCTTCAGTTTGATTCAAATTAGAGTGGATGATCTAAAACAATTTAAGGATGAGAAAGTGTTCAAGATCACTATGTTACCATCATCCATTTGTAATCTAGCTTCAGTTTGATTCAAATTAGAGTGGATGATCTAAAACAATTTAAGGATGAGAAAGTGTTCAAGATCACTATGTTACCATCATCCATTTGTCGACAGCAAAAGGTGAAATCGTCATCTTGACGGATCTAGGGTGACTCTACTATTTGGAAGGGAGGTAAATCATGAAGGACTTCATCCAACAGCATCAGTGCTTGCAAAGAAAGGTTGAGATAACCAGCAGGATATTCTATATTTGTTAGGAATCGATCTTAGGCCTATGGATAATAATATCCTTGCATTAACCAACTAATGCTAGCCCGTGGAGGCTACCATCATCCATTTGTGATTTGATATGCGTATGATTTGATATAACACAGAGTTTGGAGAGCTCAGAATTTGACGAGGATGAGTTGTATGACAATTTAGGGATGGTAAGATGAGAAATATTGAGGTGGTATTGGAGTAATTCGTGGAGCATGACTTGGGGTAGGTAAATTACCAGCTTGATAGCTTGAGGTTTGTCAGGACAGACAAGGACGATATAGGACATGTGAGAGGCCGTAGGGCGAGGAGCAGGTGCAACATTGACGATAGACAAAAGAGAGACACTTTATAGATGAAGCATGAATGATGACACGTGGAATAAGTTGGAGACTAGATGCATACGAGGGACGAGTAATTTGATGGGAGATGATTGTGATAGCGAATTGAAATCATAAAAAGTAAGATATAATTGTAAGCTATGAAAGTTAAGATTTGGTAAAATATCATATGTTGATCTCAGACATCCCATACAATTGATCTCATAATCATTTATAGAGAGTTAAATCAAGAAATTGAACAAACCACTATATGAGAGGGTATTTCTCCTAGCTTTATTGGGAATTTTTCCTTATTTGATTTGATAATTCTATCATGTAGTAACCAATTTAGCCAAACCTTAGGCAAGTTACGAGAGTTGAGAGAATGTACTCTTGAAGGATGATATATTTCAACTTAGGCAAGACTTGATTATTTGGATAATCCTAGTTGAGTTCTCATCAACTAGACTTGATTGGAACCAAGTCCAGTTGACTAAACAATCAACTCAATTTGATTAGCCAACAAACAAATGCTTTTGTTAAAGGCTAAATCGATTAGGCAGTCGACTAAGCTAAGCTAGGAGCAATTGATTAATGAAAAATCCCAAATAACTGATGCTACAACTAAGAAAGGCTAAAGGAACCATTGATATAACAAAGTTGCATTGCATTAGTTGGATGATATAAGGGCTAAATAGCCTGATTGATTGATGGCGGAATCTAATCAATTGAAATCTACCATCAATCGATTGATCCACTGTAGCCCAAGGTCATCTAACCATTGTAATGTCCTTTGGCTTCTGTTATCTCATTAGTTCAAATAAACTCAATCATTTAACTGTCCCAATTGACTAGTGTTCTAATATAAATATTATGTTCATGAGCCACCAAGCTTGAGTCAACTTCTTAAGTTGGCTGAACTCATTAGTTGACTGAATTCTGCTATCATTCAATCATTCGGATGATTGTTTGACTAGGTTATGATAGAAACATTCTATCCATGAGCCACCAAGCCTGAGTCGACTCTTTAGTGACTTATCTCGAATTGATTGGAACCACCTCTAGTCAACTAAAGAATCTTGATCATGATTATCCTAATAATGATTGAATATTCGCTTTTGAAATCTATCATCTCTCAAGGATATAATTGTAAATATTCCGAGTTAGTTTTGATGTAATCAATCAGGTTAAATTATATCATGAGATTTTGATGCCTCGTGTCTGAGTGTATAGAGATTTACGAACACAAGAGTTGAGTGGAAGACGTAACTAGCGAGAAGGATGACATGAGAAAATCGAGTTGCTTCAGAGGAAATTAGCAATGATGGGAGAGAGTCAAACTTTGAAATCGACATGATAAGTAAGATATGCCTTCTTCCTCCACCAACTTTACAAAGGTACAAAATTAATGTTTATTTTGTAAGCTTAAAACTAAGAATATCAAATTGAGAAAGAAAAATGTGAATTTGAAATCTATCCTAGTTAAAACATATCCATTAGAAGAATTTGATAGAGTAAAAATGAAAATGAAAAATTAATAAAACATATAAAATGTCTTAAAAATTCTACATGTTCACATTATGCAAATCTAAAATTCAAAAAATTATAGTGAACTTAATTAGTATCTTAGGAACCATGGGGTCAAATTATAAAAGTGGATAGAAGATATATCCCATAAATTTTTTTGATAAATTCAGTAAATAGGAACTTATTTTGGGTTCCTAAATCACGCATAGTCTAAATTAAATTCATTTTTATGCATGATTTAATTTAATTTACTTTAATTTTTAATATTGCTTACAAAATTAATTAGTTTATATATCTACTATTTATTTTTTCTATTGATTTTTTTTTCTCTGATGCACAAATGGATTAACTATTAGTATAAAAATTTTCAGAATTTTTTGACTAGTAATTATTTTTTATGAATTTGTTAGCGAAAATTGGACTTTCAAAATTTAAAATTATTTAGAAAATTTATTCTTGAAACACTTAATTTTTCTATGATAAAGAATTAGGTTTTCTATTAGAATAATTTTTTAAATATTTTTTTGATAATTATCTTATTTTTTATGAATTTTTATCAAAAAAAAATTTAAAATTTAAAAGTTTTTCGGAGATAAATTTTGAGAGATCTGATTTTTTAGCTGAGGAATGTTATATTTTGAACATTGACAAAAATCAACAAGATTTTTTAGTTTAACATCTATTTTTAAACATTTAAATTTGAAAATAATAATTTCTATATAAAAATAATTATTTTGGTAAAAAAAAATTTTAGTCATGTATTTTGAACATTGAGAAAAATAGCAAGATTTTTTAGTTAAAAAATATTTTTAAACATTTAAATTTAAAAATAATATTTCTATTTAAAAATAATTATTTTTCTAAAAAATAATTTTGTCATGAAGTTTTTTTTCCTAATCCTACTTTTTTTTGTTTGACCATGACAAAATTTTTCAGTGTTTTTCAAAACTTAAAAATAATTCTAAAATTATTTTTTTTCCAAAACTAAGGTTTAATTGATAAAAATTATTATTTTTAATAATTAATTTTGATAAAAATACACAACTGGAAATTCTATCTTAAATCCATAGAAAAAGTTTCACTATTCTTTCTAATTATTTTTTTAATCTATTATTTTTTGATGTGATCAAAAGGAGAGAGATAGTAATTCCAAAAATTTTTATATATTTTATTTCTACTTATTGCTAAATTTAAAAATGCAAATTCTTTTAGTATCCTAACTTAACTTAACTTGAGTTGATGTATATAAAAAGTGGGAGATTGTAAGTATACTAGGTTAATTTTGATATGGTCAACCAAGTCAAGTTAGTGTGCAGAGACTTAGGAACGCGAGAAGTCAAGTGAAATATGCGGATAATGAGAAGGAAGACATGAGAAGCGAGTCGACGGATTCGGTGCATCTGAAAGACGATGTGCTGCAGAAAAGTATACTGGCGGATGAGAAGGAAGCGCATGACGCATCCGACGGACGAGAAGCCAAGGAGAAAGTCTGCTTGAGGAGAAGATCAGAGTTAGATTTAAGTGAGCTCAATTCTGAATGACCGGAGCATTACTCAAAGAAGCATAAGGAAGAGTTAACCAATTAGAGGTTAGCTGGAGCTTGAAGGATGGAGGCACCCTCATGTTTTGATGGAGGCACCCTCATAAGAGCTTGGAGGCACCTCCAATGAATAGTAGCCGTTAGACTACCGTTGTCAAGACGATAACTTTTATCCTCTTGGAGGAGTCTCCAACTAATGATAACTTTTTATAGGAGGCTATAAAAAGCCCCCTTGAGATAAGAATTATTCATCAATTGTTGGATCACTTTCCTAACTTTTTTTTGAGAGTTTAAAGTCTGTAAGAAGTTTCTCCGCCTTCAACGAAGGAGATTTTTACTGAATTTTTTCATTACCTTGGATTAATAATCATCTAAGTTATAACCAGGTAACTACCGTGCCTTTTACCTTTATTTATGTTTATTTTTGTATGTTAATTGTTTATTTTAAATTAATTTGATTATCCTCGCTAAGCAAAAGCAAGAGATTTGACTAACTTATTTTTCAAGGTTATTTACACCTCCTCTAGCCGGGCTCAAGGGACCTACAATAGTCTCATAACTCTCACAACTCACATAAGAGCTTATTTTTCACTGCTTCACTTTGCCATGATGGTTGTCTCTCTAAGTTACTTATCCCTTAGATGCAATGAGCCCATGACTTGTTGCTCTACATTTCATCTTTCATGCTCCACCTACGTAATTTGCCTTTTTTTTCTAGATAACATTAATATATGTTGCACCTCCATGCTCCTCATCCCATAGTTACTCAAATGTCTTTTACCATCCTTCTCGGATTTTTAGTAAACTTTGAACCATTAAGACAACCAACTTGATCGCGTCAAGTTAAGCTCCACGAGCTACTCCAATATTACTTCAATTCTTCTTGTTCTATGATCCCTTGGACGCAAAGTCATCGTCACCACATGACTTCGTCTAATCACAAACTCTACAATTGTGTATATTTTGCCAAGTTCTTGCACAATTTAACACGTATATCAAATATAAATGTAGCATTTAACTTAAACCCCTTACTCGAACATCAAAAGCCAAGGTTGAACACCACCACTGACATCATGCTTGCACCAACACAGAAAAACTATACTTGGACTTTTCCTCTATACTTGCACGTCAAGATTCTTACATAACATATTTGAAAAACAAAACTTTGCTAAATTTAATATTGGTCTAACTTAAAGTTTTAGTAAATTTAACTTAGTCTAACTTAAAGTATTAACTAAACACATCAATATGACTTGGTTGAACTTGACCACTTGGGCCATGATCGCACCAATAATGTTTCCCAAAGACTCAAATCCAAGATTATCACAAGTTTCTTTTCTCCACGCCTTCCAGCGTGTTGATGCTTCTTGTTGCTCTCAAATTCACATCATGTTAAACCCTTAGTCCCTAGCTTGCGTCATGCTCCACCAAGTAATCTAAGCTTGCTCCAACATGTTATCCATTTCTGCTCAGTTAAAGAGTCTACCTCCTTGTCCACTTCCTTGTTCACCTCATTAGGAATTTCTAGTCCCATTGACACTTCAAGACATCTTTCACGATCACTTCTGAATTCACCCCGTCATAAGCCATCAAACTAGTAAGCACACCATGATCCTCATCCTAGAGTTCACCTTCAAGTCCACTTCTAAGCTATCGAACACTAGCTATCCAACTTGATTCTGTTCATGTCAGCAATCACCACAAGACCTTGTCGAGTCATAAGATCCTCGAGCTTCATATGCAGTATGTCAAGTCCATACACACTTGATACACATATCAAAATAATAGACAAGCTTACTTAAATTCTTTATCAAACACATCAATATCATACGATTGAAGTCACCAACTCATTAGTCGACTGAATTCCAATATCATACAATTGAAGTCAATAAATTGAATGCTTGTTTGACTGGGCTATGATAGAAACATTCTATTCATGAGCCACCAAGCTTGAGTCCACTCATTAGTGACTTAGCTCACTAATTGATTTGAATCATCTCTAATTAACTGGACCCGGGCTACGATTATCCTAATGATTGAATCTTCGCTTAAGTTGAAATCTATCATCCCTTAAGGATATGGTCTCATAACTTTCACAACTCACACAAAAGCTTAAGTTGAAATCTATCATCCCTTAAGGATATGGTCTCATAACTTTCACAACTCACACAAAAGCTTACATTTCACAGCTTCACTTCACCACGAAGGTTGTCTCTCTGTGTTACTTATCCCTTCAATGTCATGAACCCATGATCAGGTCTACAAGTCATCTTTCATGCTCCATCTACGTAATTTTCCTTTTTTTTTTTTTCTAGCTAACATTAATGTCGTACCTCCTCATCTTGTGGTCACTCAGATATCTCATACAATCCTTCTCAGATCTCTAATAGACCTTGAACAATTAAGACAACCAACTTGATTTTATCGCGTCAAGTCAAAGCTCCACGAGCTTTACCTCAATTCTTCCTGATCTACGATCCCTTGGACACAGTCATCATTCAAATCACTTGGTAGTCGACCCCTATCTAACTACACGTATCATACGTCAATAATATTGCCCAAAGACCAAAGATTCGAGCCCAAGATTATATGTCACTTGTAATATCTCACAATCTCCATGTCTTCAACCGTGTTGATGCTTCTTGTTGCTCTCGAGCATCACTGCGGCAACATAAGAACAATACGAAAGGATGTGACATATCTCATTAGCTACTACTATAGGAAGCCACTTGATGATACACCATTATAGAAGAAACTTGTACCTCAAAGAAATAGCACAAAGAAGGTTAGGGGTAGACAAACTAGATAAGATAGAGACTACGGTTGGAGAAGAAGAGAGGCAGGGGGTGGGGGAGGAGCAAAGCAAAGATGACCAGTAAAAACTATCATCATCCACTTGTAATGGACACCGACACACATTTAGTTTGCTATCGGTGATCTCTTGCCTGGATTTGGTATTATTAGGTGCAAGATGTCTGGAAAAAGGATGCAACAATGATTCTAACACGAGTCAAATTCCAAACACCTTGGAGTGGAACTCGATTTGAATGGAAAAAAAAGTATAGCAAGAAGTTCTAAGGATCACAAGAAAATGATTACACTTCGAAAAATCTCAATCACTTGTATTTATTAACATTGGTGTCTGCTGAAACTAATAGAGTTTATATAGCACAATGAGATCAATTACCATCTCTTTTTTGGCATTAAGTTGTCATTTTTTTTTTCACTTCTAATTGCATATAATTGTCAACTATCCATCTGGTGGCATGTGGTAAGAGCATTGAAATAGTATGTTAAGCTGAACTTAATTGCTGTGTTGAGAGGAGACTAACAGTGGCTAGCCATGTAGAGGGAGTAGCCTTTCAATTTAAGGACAGAGCCAACAAAGCTTGAGGTATGCCACATGTTTCGTCACTTGTCGGTCCCTACTTCAATTCCCTCGACCACCAGATGATCCTCGGTCAACTCTTTGGTTCAACCTCACCATGACCAACTGCCACCTCCATCGCCAAAGTCTGTCCTACTACTGTCCTCACCTTTGCCATAAACCCCACTCGCAGCACTAGGATATCTCCGCCCTCTAGTCCTCTCATTTCTGTACCTGCCTCTGTTGCTGGCTGCACAAAACAAATGAACAAATTTTGAATTTAAACTATTGGAAAAATGTCTGACTTTCAAGAGAATAATATCTATTTTGCATGTTCTTCAAATAAATATGACATAATAGCTCATGTTACTTGCCTCTTAAATTACTAGACCTCTGTTTCTCAACAAACGCAGGTCGGCCTTCTATTGTTACAGGGGAAGCCTGAATATTTAAAGATTTGTGAATAAAGAAAAATGCTCAGTAATAAAACCAAAACAAATATAACAGTCAACCACTCTTGAAATCCATTCAACTTTATATAGAGTACTCTGCTATATAAGAGAATCACAATCATAAAGCGTATTTTGAAGTGTGAATTATTATGGATATGTGTTATCATACTATACAGAGTACTCTGTAATAGTGCTTTCAAAGAACCAAACAACAAGCATAGAATATGTTAGTTCTATTAAAAGCTTAGGCCAAGAAATGCATGATAAATATCACCAAAGGCTTTGACTCGGAGAAAAGTGAAGTACTCCGAAAACGATGTATGGTATTGTGTCTATAACCTCCTCAAAACTACCCAACCTAGAGTAGCTATGGGTGGGAGTGAAATCAATATTTGTGTATACATGGGTTTCTTTGGTATAAAATGAGTCAAATAGGTTTATTGGTTCAGCCCAAAATATAATGAATCTCTCTCTCTCTCTCTCTCTCTTACTTACTTACATATATATATATATATATTCTGTCATCGTGAAGGTGGGATGCATTGCTACTATTGGACCATATAAAAGACATTTTGCTTGTGTGAATACATCTACTGAGAAGCATCACAAACGCGACTACTATTAGACCATATAGTTGAAGAGCTATATAAAAATAGTAAAGTTTGAATTCAATCATACTAAAAGATCTTTCACATTTAGAAGTAGGGACATGAGCCAAGAGCCAAGATTTCAAATGTTTGAGCCAGAAGAAGATGAGTAGATCCTCCGATGAGTTTGATATTGGTTGTGATAGGATTATTGAGTTTAGAAGCATTAGTAGAACATATCATCATAGCTGAACTATAACAAAAACATAATAACACAAAAAGGAAAGAAGGTTTTGGTTTGGTTTAATAGAAATTGATAAGCATTTTCTTTGAGGTGGGAGGTGACCTATTCAAGTGGTGGCATCCATTAATTGAACATTTACCTTAGTTTAACACCGGCTAGCAACCTAATGCAACCCTCCTCCTTTATCCGAGCTTGAGACCAACCATAACAGGGTAATTCGTCATGAGTGGTGTACCAAATCATTGGTGAGGGGAGAGGAGGGTGGGGTGGAGACCTATTCACTGTGAGAGGATGGGGAACTATGACCTAGGGAAGGAGAGATAGATAGACAAGAGGCAATTTTGTTGGGAGAAGGGTAGCAGGGTAGACTCTGATACAATTTAAAAGAAAACTTGATATATATCTGAAGTGTGATTACAATGCATGTATTTATAATCTCTAAAATAACTAAAAAAAAAAAAAAAAAAAAAAAAAAGGGCAGCCCGGTGCACGAAGCTCCCGCCATGCGCTATCAAACATGACCAAAAAGAGAAAAACAAGGCAAGAAAACATTATTGGAGTGAGAGAGACATGAACATTGAACAAGACACTAAGTCAAGAAAAATAGGTGACTGTATGATTTTCCAAGGTAAAAAACAAGCACTTGTCCTGTTAGAAATAAATTAATCATACAAAAAACATGGTTATAAAGCTACTGATCCTTATCTCAGGTATCTGCAATTAGAAAATTGTTTCCATGAATAAGAGCTGGTTGCTGAAGTCAGAAGGGGAAACATGGTATTCATATCCTTATTATCAAAGGAAATTAGATAACTAGTGGACCGACATGTTCATAAGCTGACTTGATTTTAGCATATATATCTTTTTAAACTATCAGTTTTACATTATGGCATGGAAGCAATGTTATATTCAATTATAAACAGAACTAAAACATTTACATATACCTTTATTGCTCTTGCAACAGCATCAGCCACTTCAAAATCCACAAAACCAAAGCAAATTCCACTGTGCTGCACTTGAATATGATTATCACTTATATAAACAAAATTGCTTGGAAGATGAGTAACCACAAAAAATACAAACAAGAGTTGAAAAGAACCCTGAAACATTTGATGTGTATTCCGCCAGGTTTTATAGGTCCAAATTTCTTGAATTCTTCCTGTAGTTGTTCAGGTGTGACATACAAAGGAAGATTCTTTAAGTGGATTGAATAGCCAACAGCTGAGATGAAAAAGGATTATCATAACAAAGATACAAAAAATAATGACAAGAAAAAGAACTCTCATCAAACTTCCTCATACCTTCTGGTTCTGGCCTTCTGTAGCTATCAGCAGCATTAGGAGTAACAGAGCCATTCTCAGTCACGAGAGCTGGTATTGAAATTGGTGATGCCGGTTGGCCAGTTTTTACAACTGCAGCTTTAGAAGGAACAGGCGGAGAAACAGGTGGAGTAGGTTTCTCTTTCATGACATTAACCTACTAAGTCATATATTTCACTGTTAATGGTTAAAACTTCATCCACTCTGTAAAAGAAGCAATTTTAACAAACCAACTAGAAAAATACAAAATATGATGTACGTAGGATATATTCCTTCAAGTATAAAAAAGAACAAATAACACTAAGAAAAATACAACTGAGTCATGCAACATTGTCATAATCTCCATTTATCAATTTCCTGGCTCATTTTCTTATTCATTTAAATTCCCCAATAGATGAACTAATGAATTGTGCAGTTCTTTTACTTCTCATATGCTCTAACTGATTCAATTATTGCATTATCCATATTTTTTCTTATCCATTATTATGTCAAACCAAGCAAAAAAATCAGTACATGCCCAAATGAATAAGAACTGGAGTTGGAAGCACCATAAACTAGTTCTCTTAACTAAATTACATGTTTAACCAGTACATGCCCAAAGAGAGTTTTATATAAAAAAGTTTCTACAAAATGTAGATAGCAAATGTTAAAAAGATAAAAACAAACAAATAAATAAAAAGAATCAGAAGCTCAATTATTTATCGAGCGCTTCATCAAATTTTCATCTTGGCATACATAAACAAATCAGCCTACAAAATTCATATGTTAACATGTCAAGTATATTTTATATCGCTCGGTGAGACTTGACAAAGTGTTAAAGAATGAAATGATGCAACTGCAAAATGTTTATAATAAAGAAACTCTTACAATAGAAGCATATGATTCCCTTCGTGGTGACTCTTCCAGTGTAGTAGAAGAACTAGGATTCAGAGTGACTGCCTGCAAACTTTCAGAAACTCCATCAATCTCTTTTCCTGTTTGCACTTCCTGGTGGACACTACAAGGAATCTCAGCTGAAGGATCAATAGTTTCAGCTTCATCCAGTTTCTCTTCTTCTGGTACCTCGTTTTCCTGTTGTTCCAGTTGCTCAGCTGCCACAAATCATAAAAGAAGAGGAAATTAAGGACTAAGTTATTAGGCCTTGGCACTGGATTCAAAGAACATGCTACTTTAAAGTCCAAAATAATACCCTGTTCAGGAGCAAGAAGACGAAATATATCATTCAAAACATAGTATCCCTTATCCTGAGGGGCCAGCATAAAAAATTGAGCAAATTTTTTCTTGGCGTCATCTTTCCCGGTGAGATACCCCGCCACAAGAACAGTAACACAGCCATCCATCGATTTCTGCCCGTCCACTGTCTTAATCTCCGCCCTGTACTCGCTATAGTCAACGGAAAGAAGCTTCTCCTTGATTGCCTTTCCGTCATTCACCAAGCACCAAACAGAAGATACCCAATCAGTAGATCTTACAATAACAAACAATAAAAGACAGAAAGAAATAAAGAATCGCCACTTAGTCCAAAACGATTGCCGCTGTTTTTTTTTTTTCTTACCTCATAAATAAGAAGAATAAAAGTACGAGATGAATGAAGACAACTAAACAAGGCATCTTACATCCATGCCGGTGACGGAGATCATTTCGCCCCGATGATCCAGCCGGCTTAGCGTGCTTCCCTCCTTGTAGAAGCGGAAGAGAAGCTGAGGGGAACTGGTAAGGATCTGGTAGTACTGATTCGCGAAAGCCATGCCAACCTACCACCAAATCCGGCATCAAGGTCCCAGAAATCAAACAACAACTACATTCGTCCACGCGATCGAACAGAAAGAAAGCGAAAACCGCGATCCAGCATGAATCAAGAAACATTACCACATGCGCGGGTAGATGAGCTCGATCGGCGGCCATCAGGTGCCGCCACAGCCGGATCGACGAAAGTAGAAGGCGATGAAGAAGAGGAAAGGAAAGAAGAGCAACTCTCGCGGAAGAAGAAAGCAAAGAGCTCGAGAGAAGCCGTTACAAGCTCTGCCTCAATTTATACTATTTTTGCTTCTTCCCCCATTTGCAGTTAAACTAAGCGTGGAGAAGTTGCGCCAAGGGCAGTGCTGGATTTCCCTGAAAAGTTCGGCAGAATGTCCGTACATAGTTAATAATAAAATATTATCATATTCAATATAAATAATCATGGATTGCAAATAAAATATTAATCATTGAATATTTTATCAATAAAGTCTTGAGCATCAACTCATTCACAGTCAACTCAAAGTCACATGTTTATTTGCTAACAAATATTATCTACTCATTTAAGTTAGTTGAATCAATCCTGAATTGATCATTACAACTTGATCATCAGTAGTTATTAATAAAATTTGTATATTTTTATAATGATATGATATTATTTATTTTGAATTTAAGTACTCATAAATTTATTTTTGAGCTCTATTAAAAAAATCTATGGAGATTCATATCAATGGAGATATCTTCTATCTTATAATCTCATGATCTTTTTCATATATTTTCAATATAGAATTTTAATTTATAATTATAATAATTCTCTCTTCAAACTAAGAACCGCTTACTCCAATTGAGGTCACTCCTTTCCATGGTGTTTGGATCCACACCTCCACACCTTACATTAAATACTTGGAGCACCACCTACCTCCAGGGCTTATCATAGATTTTTATTAGGAGTCTCCTACCATTATTTCTATGGTTCGGGCCTCCCCTACCTTCTTTGTTAAGATTCTCCACATGATTTTATCTTGACCATGACTTTGATACAATTTGCATCCTATAGCTTTCTTCCCATGAGGAAGTTCCACCATATCTCAAATTTAGTTTTTATGCAAATGACTTTATCTCCTCCGCCATGACACTCATCCACTTGTCCTTCTTTGAACTGAGTGACGCCTTCTAAAAAGTGGTGGGATCTCTACTACTAGTGAAAAGTGCATAAGATACTAAGTCTTCAAAGTCATACTTAGTAGGTGGTTTGATTGTATACTCCATGTGCTTTGAGTTAGCTTCATCAAGATCATGAGTTTCTAACCCCACATGCACAACATCCTTCTCTTTACTGTAGTTTTTTGGTATTTGATTATCTCCCCCTGAGAATGCTATAATATGATTCTCTTATCAAATTTCATATCTTTGTTGATCACCACCTTCCTCGCCTTAGGATCCCAAAGCTTGAAGTTTTTTTATTTCTTTTTGATTACTTAGAAAAATACACTATACGTCTACACTTCACATCCATCTTTGACCTGTCTTCACTAGAAATGTGCATGTAGGTTATATATCGAAATACTTTCAGGCTAGAGTAATCACCTAGATTTCCCGTCTATACCTCCTCTTAAACTTTGTCATCTAGTGCTACCCTCGATGATCGATTAATCAAAAAGCATGTCATATTTACTACCTTTGCCCAAAAGTTCTTCGCAAGCCCTGTATTCAAGTTGAGACATCGAGGTTTCTCAATTATTGTTTTGTTCATCCTTTCCACTATACTATTTTATTGTGGTGTCCTGCGAACCATGAAGTGTCTATTGATTCCATGTCGCTCATAAAATTCCTAGAACTTTAAATCTGTATACTCAATACCATTATGACATTATCCGATCTAAGACATTTAATCTTTCTTCCAGTCTGATTCTCTATTTTAATTTCTACATCTTGAATTTTGAGAAAGTTTCTAGCTTGAGATGCATGAAGTACACTGAGACTTTTCGTGAGTAGTTATCGATGAAACTCATAAAATATAAGTGTCCACCATATGATACTACACTGATCGATCCCTAGAGATCCATATGAACATAGTCTAGAATTCCCTTCGTCTTGTGTATGTTTGTCTTAAACTATACTCTGCTTTGTTTTTCAAGAACACAATTCTTGTAGAACTCGAATTTGCACGTCTTAACACCCTTCAATAAATTTCTTTTATGAAGTCTAGCATCCCACACTCATTTATATGACCCAGCTGTATATGCCATAATTGTTTTATCTAATTCAATTCCATAACGATAACTCCACCTACAATTTTAGTACCCAACAACATATATATGTTCCCTGCTAGTTTCTGTCATTTCATTTTCATTCAAGCATCTTTACTGACTTTCATTACTTCACTTGCAGATTTGTAACAACAACTGCTACCATCCAGCGTGCCCAATGAAGTCATGTTCTTCCTTAGATCTGATACATGTCTAACATCACTCAACATTCTAATCACACTATCAAATATCTTGATTCTAACATTCCATATTCTAATGGACTCTGTAGGATGCATCGTTACCTACCAAAATAGAACCAGAATTCACCAATCTATAGTTGTCAAACCAATCCTTGTTAGGCATCATGTGATAAGAACATGTTGAATCTAGGATCCAAGAATTTATCAATTGCTCTGAACTTGATGAACTTGAAAGCATATCACCATCACCGTCTTTGAATTTTTTCTTCCACTATATTTGTAGGCTTCGATTAGTCATTTTTATTCTTTGCATTGACTTTCTTACTCTCTGGACAATATCTTTTGATGTGATCTTTTACTCCGCACTTATAGTATGTGATCATCTTCTTCTTTCTCGATTTAGATCAGGTCTTATTATCGTTACCTGACCCATATTGAGTTTTGCTCCTACCACTTGCCTAGTTATCTCTCACCATGAGCCCTTCAACTTGAGATGTCTCATCACTAGCTTTTTTCTGCTGATGAAATCCCAAAAGAGCACATGTGACATCCTCTAGCTTGAGGGTTTCGTTTCCCTATACTAGAGTTGTAATCAAATTCTCGTACATAGGAGATGATAGTAGAGAATTCAACAGCATCAAGGTCTTATCTTTTGTCTTCGGACTTCATATCAACCAGTTTCAGATCACTTACGATTTGATTGAAAATGTTGATATGTTGGCTCAGATTTGTGCCCTCTGTCATCTTAAGAACAAACAAATTTTGCTTAAAATCGAGTTTGTTCATCAATGACTTGGACATGTAACGACTTCTCAGTTTTTGCCATATTATTAACGGTGATTCCTCGTCCATAACATGATACATCACATTATCCATTAGAAAAAGTCTAATCATTGCAACCGCCTTTACCTATAGTTCCTCCTAATATGATCTTTCCATCTCTTTCAGTTTCTTTTCACCTAGCGCCTTTCATCATGCTTTATTACACTAGCAAATCCTTAACCCTCCTATATCACAATCCAAATTTCTAGTTCTGTCGAACTTCACCATATTGAACTTTGCAGAAGAGATCCTAGACATGATGCATTGACTCTGATATCACTTGTTGGACCAATGGAACTCACATATTTGTAGAATGATATGATACTGTCTGCTTTAAATTTAAGTCTTCATTGATTTATTTTGAGGTTCTACTCAGAAAGTCTCATATCATGGAGATATCTTCCATCTTATAATCTCATGATATTCTTTGTATAATTTTAATGTAAGATTTTGATTATAATCCTAATAATAATCATTCTAATGATTGCGTCTAAAATCCAATCTCTCTATAGAATCTACGTGCATATGAATTTACTCTTCTCTCTATGAATCTTGCACGACCATAACTTTATCTTGGAAATAATTTAGGGGGTGTTTGGTTGATGGGTTTGGGAATGAGGGAATGGAATGATAGTAAAAGATAATGTTTGGATTGTGGGTTTGGGAATGACATTTTAGGAATGATTACTAGATTTATGGGAATCAACCAAACTCATATAACTTGATGGGTTGCATTTCTATTCCTATTCCCATTTCACCCTACTATCAAACTCATACCCATAATCATTCTCATCATTTAACCAAACGCCTTCTTAGACTTGTTTCCAAAATCTACATGCTACTTGTTTGAAGAAAAATTCTTCTTACTCCTTAACTTCTTAGGCTATTCTATCAAGTTGTGCTTGCAGCTTGTTTGGTCCATGGATCATTGTTGATGCTATAGGTTCAACAAGATTCACAAGAGTGAATTGTAACACATTCAACACTCTCATTGTGCCTTATGCTCCTCGTCTTGTAATCCCTTGGATGTGTACTATCAAACTCCACAAGCTACTTCAATGACACCATAATGTTTCTCATCTTGTGATTCCTTAGACGCCTCATTCAATCTGCTCTGAATTTTATTAGACCCTCGGGCCGCTGATCATGTTGCCTTGGCGAGCAAGTCATAATCCACACTCATCCTCATACCATTATATTTGTTGCACAATTTTATAAAATACAAATAATTTAAACCCTTTTCCGAATAATAAAATCCAAGGTTGAATTTGACCACTCAAGGCACAATTGCATCAATAACTTCAATTGTGGAGTCTTCATCCCCACTTTTAAGGCTAAAGTGCCTTGAGGCAATAGTGCAATAGTGCAGTTGAACGAATTAATAGATATTTTTTTTAATATATAGTTGATCTTAGAATATTGGATTGATGTATCGTCTATTGTGAGGATTTTCTTATTTACTTTAATAACTTATGAAAATTTTTATAGAATGAATCGAGACTGAATACCCAATTTGAAAAAAAAGTCACTAAAGTGAAGTCAAAGGAATTTTTTTGAAGTGCGTATCCTGAGATTTTAATTTCCACTGTATTCTTTAATTGCATGCAAACAGTTATGATATCCTTGAACCGACATTTGGCTCATGGACTCTATCTTTTATTTGAAATTTTTGCAATTGATTGGTTAATAAATTTCCCTTAGCAACTCTAGAATCATGTGCATCTTCACGAGCTCAATTAGTTATTCTTATAACTCTTTTGCACTTTTTTAAAGGGCTTGACTTTAATTTGCTCCTAAGACTGCCTACCATATAGCTTGATTAGATATTCAAGTTTTTAGACCGATTAATTTTAAAAATGACTGGTCTAATTTTACTCAAATTTTTCACGGGCCATTAGAAGAAACCTGAAAGTACTCGTGATGGATAGTCCAATAGTTCAACATTCTAAATTTATCATCTCATTTAAGAAAAATATCATACAATATGTCATATCTAAGAATCAAATCATGAATACACATTATAGCTTGAATGTAAACTGAGAGGGCCACATTGGCTTGACTTTGCTTGTTCACTTTGTTACATTTCTTAATACATGATTGAATCTCTAAGTGGATTTCTTGAAGCTTTTCTTGATCATAATCCAATTTTTGAAATAATATGTGAACAAAAAATCCTTGATGGATGCAAATGCTTTGAAATCAGCAAAATTTGAACATGGAAAGATTCAAAGGAGAGGGAGGAATACACTCAAGAAAAAGTGATAGGTATACACTAGTGCTAGTTTAAAGTGAATGAAGATTAATATAGGTCTATCAAAAACATTTTTTTGAAAAGTCTTGATGGCTATAAAGGCTCTAGAATTAAAAAAAAAAAAAACTTGAGCATATGAAAACTTAAAGAGGATTGCTATGAATAAAATGGTGCCAATTAGAGTGGATTAAATTAGTCTAGATCCGTTAAAGACTTTTTTGCAAGGCTCCAAAATTAGTAAATGTCGACATGAGAAGAAGACTAAGGGGAGTACAAGGAGTTTAAAGTGAATCAGATTAGTCTAAATCCATCAATGACCTTTTATAAAAAATCTTTAATGACTAAAAAGGCTTTAGATTCAAAAAGATTGAACATGAAAACACTTAGGAGAGTAACAACTGACAAGAACATAGTAGTGCCAATTTTGAGTGAATCAGATGTGAAAAAAGTTTATTAAGAACTCTTTGCAAAAAGTCTTGGATGACTGCAAAAACTCCAAAATCAATAAATTTGAATATGATAAGACTCAGGGAAGTGTTTGGAACACACTAGTCCAACTTAGAGTGAATAATTCATGAAAAAGTCTATTAAGGACATTTTTTAAAAGTCTTTAATGATTGTAAAGGCACAAGAATCAAGAAATTTAAATGCAAGAAGACCCAGGGGAGCAGTGTTACGAATATGCTAGTTTAGAGTGACTATAGTTATGAAAAAATTCGTCAAGAACATTTTGTTAGAAGCTCTTGGTGGCTTCAAAGACTCCAAAATTAATAAATTTGAACATAGAAAGACGTGAGGGAGCATTTAGGAATATAGTGATGTTAATTTGGAGTGAATCAGATTAGTTTAGGCTCTAGAATTAAGAAACTTTGAACATCGAACAACTCAAGGGAGTGCCAAGAATTCATAGAGCCAATTTAGAGTGAATTAGATTAGTCTAGATCCATCAAGGTCTTCTTGTAAAAAGTCCTTAATGGCTACAAAGGCTCCATATAATCAATAAAATTTAACATGAGAAGACTTGGAGTATCAGAAACACATTGGTGCCAATTGAAAGTGAATCGGATGTTGGAATCAAAAAAAGTTAAACATGGCAACTTGTTTGGAGTGAATACTCGGTCGCTAGGTCCATTAAGTACATTTTACCAAAAATCATTGATGGCCTTCGAGGCTCTAAAAACCCGGAAAATTGAACAGGGAAAGATTGTTCTAAGTATTAAGAATGTATCTATAATGATTTAGAATGATACCAAGCCTCTATAAACATTAAACACTAAATTTGTTCTATATACAATGAATAAAATAACCAGGGAAGGGATGATCACAAGGATATGCAAGTAAAAAAACCACAAACATCCATCTGCAGGACACTATTAAAATGGAAAGGGTTTGATAGGATTCCATATTACAAAGAAGAATTAGAGGGGATTGCCAACATCTAAGCACTATGATGAGTATTAGAGGCCGTCAACGCTAGACATGAGTATTAGAGGTCGTCAATGCTATAGGCTTACTCAAAGGTATTTTTTGGATGATTATGCTATTGAATAAGGAGACAAATGGGACAAAAATAGAGTTGAGGGCAATAATTTTTGCGACACTCGCCTAAATGCCCGCCTAGACACTATGTAGTAAGTTGACTTGACTGCTTGAAACTATCTTTTAAAGCTTTGATAGAAATGTCAAATTCTTCCATATAACATTAGAGGTAGAGAAATTGATGTTGATATTTACATACTATAATTCATTCACATGAGAGAGGATCAAACTGATAAACTAAAGAGTTAGATCATAGGGCAATGTTGGATCATCCAAATGAATATAAAGAGAAATTCTTTTTGAATTTTTATATGATCATGTGATCCTTTCATTAAAAATAAAAATACTATAAGATAGTAAACCATCAACAATACTTCATGGGAAAACAATCGCCATGAAAGCGTTCACAAAAAGTTAGCATTGTAGGAGAATGACAAGAGGACATGGGACTCATTTTTTCATGAGCAATTAGATATAATTCTTCATATAATGTAGCATATTTGTGGTAGATACCAAATTAAATTCTAATACAGATGATAATGCCATACCTCATAAAGTAATCAATTCCAATATCAGTTCAAAGTAAGTCCCAAGAAACACCAGATAAATGATTAAAGTAGTTGCCAGTATAACTCGACAAGCTTAACTCCATTCTTTATTTGCTGAGAGCTAGAGTACATAATCCAAAACGTCAGCGAGCCAGCTTCCTCCACTGTCCTGCCTCCATTATCTTGAGGCCACTTCCGGACAATCTCAACAAGTGCAAGAATTCTTGTAGATCTTGATCATTCAAATGGGGGTCGGAGTCAACAGCCCCATTTGTGCTACCATCATCTGAAAATTCTGGACTTACAAGCGAATCCACAATATCATTGCGCTGGCATTCTCGCCGGTGAACAAAAGTAATTGTCTGCAGCTCATGGGTGTCTATGATCTCTTGTGGTATGCTCTGAAAGAGTGCCATATTGATGAGAAAAGATTAATTAGTTCTATGGTGCTTAGCATAGAGTATAGAAGTGCATACTTCGAGGACCCATCCGATGTAGGTCACGTTATGTGTTGGCTCATGTCCAAATCAGCTCTCCTTTGCTGCATAATTCAAATGGAAATGATCATCAGCAAAGCAAAAACAGATGAATCTTACGCTAGGATGATAGAATGCCCTTCCACAAGCCCTAACCGGGAATATTGAGAAGGATCATCCAGTTTCGGAATTTTCTTTAGGCTGCCATTGTTTTCCTCTGGAAATGACAATCTACATGGAGAGAAAGTTATAGTGGCATACTCACATTTCTAAATAAAGCAAATTTCTTCATGTGGCAAAAGGCGATTCGCTCGCCCCCAGCGCCCCTGCCAACCTGTCCCTAGGCCAACACCAAATTTCTTCAGAAATGAGGGATAGTCGAAAGGATAAGACACTTCTCTCTGACTTCATCACTTGTTGAAGTTTCCAGGTGTTTTGATTCATCATCACCCACTTGCAGAGACAAAAGTAAACTGAGAAGCAATATCACTAGCACTACTGAGAAATAAAATTAAGAAATAGAACTAGTTATATTTCCACATATTGCTTCTTTAATATAACAACTTCCAACGGTTCCTAATTAACTAATGTTAACCAGGCAGAATAAACTCATGTACGTTGACTTATGGGACTCGAAACCCAAGGCCTCAGACTTGCCTTTGATCAAGAAATTGCTGCAACTCAGGGACATAATACACGACCGAACAGGTTTGGTACAGCAGGCTCAAGCCACTCTGGCAGGTTGGTTCTGTTTTGTCCAGCAAGGGTCGGCAGCCTCCTACCAGTTCTTTTGACCCTGGAGTGAGCCCAAAACTTGGGCGAAGGCTGTATGAAAGACCTATATTATGCTGCAGCATCAGTTTATGCACAAGGCCACCTCCGCATGAAAGACAAGCTACCATATGTGCCGTGGAAAATCTGCCCGTTGTGTAAACTTGCTGACGAAACCTTGGACCACACCTTTGGATGTGTGATCAGTAAAGCTCTCTGGGATAAAATGAAGATTTGGCTGCACTACAGGTTTGGTCAACTAACCAGCATTTTGCCAATGCCTTTCTGTCACCTCAGCACCTTGACGTCGATCCTCGGCCACGTCAGCCTCGCAATGCTTATCCTTGACCGCACTTCTTTCCACGTCGGCACACCGATTCTATCCTTTTCCACGAACCAATCTCTATCCTTTGCCACGTCACCCATCTGAGACTTATCCTTGTTGACAATGGATGTCACGTTAGCACATTGAAAGACTTAGCTGCCAAGTCACACACCTATGCCACCTCAGCGTCCAGTTGACTGAACCTTGTCGTTTGATCTCTTGAACGGTTCGGTTGCCCGAACCCTACAACACTAAGTTAGCAGAATAATAAGTAATATATGAAAAATATATTAGGACAGTTAATAAACTGTTCGATCTCGACTTCGAAATCCGAGTAGGACCCTTAGTCGAATAGTTGCCTACGTTTGCCCCTATAATGATGATTCGTCCTTTCTTCTCCTTCTTTTCAGAATGATCTCTCCACTCCAAGAGCTTACCTTAGCTTACCTTGTGTCAAACATCAGGTCCAACTGACCTATTTAGACTTCCTCTGCTTGACGTCAAATATCTTGACCCACTAGGACTTCCTTTGCCTCGATATATGATTATCGCTGACCCATCGAGTCCGTCCTGTCAGGTGTTAGGTCCAACTGACCTATTTGGACTTCTTGTCTAGTATCTAGTCCTTAATCCATCAAGTATTCATTGCCTAATATTTGATCTACCAGACCTACTAGGGTTTTCAAATTCTACACACTTTAACATATCTTATTAGCCCACAAGATAGCTTAAATTTAAATCTTTCTCAATGTCAAAACTTAAGTTCGATTATAGTACTCCCTACGCCAACAATCTCACTCTCTTTGATGTTTGGTAATATAGTTTAAAGTTAAGGAAAATATGTAAAACCAAATCAAAATTTGCAGAGCTCCCCTTGAATTTAAACACTCCCCCAGAATTTAAATTTCCCGTAAGGTTTTGAAAAATTTCAACACTTTAAAAAATTCTACCTTTAAAAAATTTCTAAACTATACTTCAAACATATTTTCTCCTCCTTTGACATACATGAAAAAATGAGAAAGTTTAGGGTTAAATAAGTATCAATTTTTCAGAAATATTTTTCAAAAATAGATTAAAAATAAGTTTATGGAAATAATTTTTGAATAATCAATTTAAAACACACTTTGCAAAAATAACTTTTTTGCGTAATTAGTCCATTTTGAAAAAAGTTTATGCAAGCTTTTCTAAAAAATTTCAAAATGTATATAAGCTTTTAGTAAACTTTTGAAAATACTTACAAATTTCAAGGTATTTAAAAATGTTCAAAGTACTTAATAGCTCTTTCAATATTTTTTAAAAGACTTAAAAGCTATGTTAAAAACTTTCAAAGTATTAATATCTTTTTCAAAATACTTTAAAACTTTTGACACATTTTCAAAATACTTAAAGATTTTCAAATCATTTTTAAAATATTAAAAGCTTTTCAAAATTTGCAAAATATTTAATTTTTTTTTAAAAAAAATTCAAAGTACTTAAACAGTTTTCAAAAACACTTTGTAAAACATTTATATTTGTGAAAATTTTCAAAAGAGATTTTAACTTAGCTTTTTAACACTTTGAAAGAGTGAGTTTTTAAGCTCTCTTTTTGAAACCTAGATTTTGAACCATATGCTTTTAAAATAACTTGAAAATTAAAATTTTCAAAATTATTTCAACCATTTTTAAAAGTTTCAAAATTGTTGTTATGAAAATAACATTATTTTTACAATTCCAATTTTTTTTTTCAAAATTCATTTTGAAATTCAAATTCAAAAAATATTCTCAAAGTGCTTAATAGTCTTTTGTAATAATGAGATTCCAAAGAAATTAAAATCATTTTTTTTTAAAAAAACTTAACCATATTTTCAAAAATATTAAAATAATCTTAAAAAATATTTACACTCATTTAAACAATTTATATAATATTCAATTTAAAATGAAGTAATTTGATGATTGTATCCCAACTTATATTCTAACCACTTGAACCAAGCATAATTAAGCAAGCAATAATAATAGAAATATGCATAACGGGAAGTTCAAACATAGATTAATTAAATATAAGTTCTACAAACATAAGACCATGGATGGTTCAAGTCAAATAAACTCCCACAGATTGACACAATTAGTATCTACATGGGTGGTTGTTCCAATTCTCAACGGATGTAAAATGCCTCGATGGGTGACTAACCTCCCCCACGCAAAGGATCGTTGTGCTAGGATAAAAGCCCTGTGATTTACCCCTTTCCAAATAGTGTAGGGTCTATGGAGGAGCTACTAAGGTGACGGCTTCACCCTTTGCTTCAATGGTTCTAGTCAAACAAAACTACTAAATAACTCTAACTTTAACTACGTCAAGCAAAATAACCAAAATGGACCTAGTCAAGCAATCTATCTCTAATAAGAGGAAGACGGAGGTTGTTGGTTGAAATACCAAACTCGTATCATGTCTATCATTTGTTATTGCTCTTATGCGAGTGAGTCGTAGTGATCGTCGATCGTCGATCCACTTCTCAATCGAGTTGAAGTGTCCGTCTATCCGCTCTCAAGCATCCATTGATCTCCTCCCGGAAGCGAGCATTTGGATTATCTGGCTGTGGAGGGGTTGCCTTAAAATCTGGTTGGGCGTAGTCTAGGGGAGGTAGCTCGACTATCTAGCTCAGCTCCATCAGGTTTGTCCTTCTCATACTCCTTCGATTGTGAAGGTCTTCGTCAAGGTTTATAGTAAAAGGTCCCATCATCCCTTTGTCCTATATCGGCTAGGGACAGTTGCCTAAGCCCTATTTTGTTGAAATGGTCAGATAAGTGCTTGACTTTGCCTACGAATGATGTGACAATATGTCATGCACGTTTCTGGAGGTGCTAAATACAACAACACAACAACAATCAAGCCTTTTCCCACTAGGTGGGGTCGGCTGTATGAATCCTTTTACGCCATTGAGCCCTATCTACTATTATATCATCATCTATATTTAAATAAATTTTATCTTGTTTTATTGTTGCTAACCAAGTCTTTTTTGGTCGTCCTCTTCCTCGTTTGATAGACATGTTTATCATAGTTTCATATCGCCTAACTGGAGCATTTATTGGTCGTCTAAGTACATGTTCGTACCATCTTAAACGTGTCTCTCGGAGTTTGTCCTCAATAGATGCAACCCCGACTTTCTCTCTAATGCTCTCACTCCTTATTTTGTCCATCTTCGTATGCCCACACATCCACCTTAACATCCTCATCTCTGCAACTCTCATCTTATGTTCATGTGCTCGAGTTATAGCCCAACATTCAACTCCATATAACATAGCAGGTCTAACTACGGTTTTATAGAACTTACCTTTAAGTTTAAGAGGTACTTTACGGTCACATAAAACACCCGACGCTCCCCTCCATTTCACCCATCCTGCTTGTATTCTATGTAAGACATTTCTCTCAATCCCTCCACCATTTTGTAAAAATGATCCTAAATATTTAAATCTCTCGGTTCCGGGCAACTCGTCCTCTCCTATCTTAACAATTGTTTCATTACTTCTAATATTGCTAAACTTAAATTCCATATATTCTGTCTTTAATCTACTAAGCTTAAAACCTTTCCCTTCTAGTGTTTCCCTCCAAGATTCTAGCTTAGCATTTACTTCTTCACGTGTCTCATCTACAAAAATAATATCATCTGCGAACAACATACACGTGTGTTGAATGTGGTGAGTTAATTACTGTAAAAGATAGGGACTTAGGTTGATCTTGATGTAACCCTATCTTTATTGAAATGCTACTGTTGAAGTCTTTACTTTGCTCGTTATATCCTCATACATATCCTTAATTAGTTCAATATATGTTACGCTAACACCTCTCTTTTATAAAATTCTCCATATAATTTCTCTTGGACTCTATCATAAGCTTTTTCTAAGTCAATGAATATCATGTGTAGATCTTGTTTTTGCTCCCGATATTTTTCAATTAATTGTCTAAGGAGATGTATAACTTCTATTGTCGACCTTCCAGGCATGAACTCAAATTGATTTTCTGTCACTGTTGTCTCCTTCCTTAATCTTTTTTCTATTACTTTTTCCCAAAGTTTCATAATATGACTCATTAGTTTAATACCCCTATAGTTTGCACAATTTTGTATGTCTCCTTTGTTCTTATATAAGGGAACTAGGGTACTTATCCTCCATTAATCAGACATTCTTTTCGTTTTCAATTTCATGTTAAATAATTTTATAAGTCATTCAATACCTTGTTTCCCTAAGCACTTCCATACCTCTATCGGAATATCATCTGGTCTAACGACTTTTCCATTGTGCATCTAATTTAAAGTTTGTTTTACTTCTGAAGTTTGAATTCTACGATAAAAATTAAAATTTCTATGCTCATTTGACCTAATTAAATTACCTAAGTTAAGTTGGTCACCTAAACCTTCATTAAAAAGTTAATGAAAATACCTCTTCCACCGCTCTTTTATTTCTCCATCATTTACTAATACCCTATTACATTCATCTTTAATACATTTTATTTGGCTAAGATTTCTTGTTTTCCTTTCTCTCACTTTAGCTATTCTATAAATGTCTCTTTCCCCTTCTTTTGTATTCAATTTTTGATATAAGCGTTCAAAAGTTTCATTTTTTGCTTCACTCATTACTTTCTTAGCTTCTTTCTTGGTTATTGTATATTTTTTTAAGTTTTCTCGTTCTTACAAATATATAATTCCTTATAAGCTATTCGTTTTTCCTTCACTTTCTCTTGTACTTTCTCATTCCACCACCAAGATTTTTTACTTAGTGGTGCATGTCCCTTTGACTCACCGAGTACACTATTAGCTACTAGTTTCAACTTTAATACCATCTTATCCCATGTTGTATTAGAATCATTGTATATTTCACCTAATGCTTGTACTTCTACCTTCTCCTTAAATATATTTTGCTTCCCATCTTTTAACTTCCACCACTTAATTCTAGGAATTATATATATATATATTTTTATTGATACTATGTTTGAGGCGTATATCCAACACTACTACCCTATGTTGGATAGTTAAGCTTTCTCCTGGGATGACTTTGCAATCTTTACAAATCTTTCTATCCTTCTTCCTAACCATAAGAAAGTCAATTTGCGATTTATTATTCCCACTTTTGAATGTGACTAAGTGTTCTTCTCTTTTCTTAAAAAACGTATTAGCTAATATAAGGTCATATGCTATCGCAAAATCTAATATAATTTTCCCTTCCTCATTCCTCGTTCCAAACCCATAACTCCCATGTACTCTCTCATATTCCTCATTTTTCACTCCGACACGTCCATTTAGATCACCTTCTATTAAAATCATTTCATTTGGTGGAATATTTTGTAATATTTCATCTAAGTTCTCCCAAAACCTTGATTTGGTAGCTTCATCTAATCCTACTTGTAGTGCATATACGCTAATCATGTTCATAGTTTCTTTCGCCACTATTATCTTAAGGGCTATAATTCTATCCCCTTTTCTAACTATTCCTACAACTTCATCCTTTAACAAACTATCTACAATGATACCCACTCCATTTCTTGCTTTACTCTTTCCAGTGTACCATAACTTAAAACCCGAGTTCTCTATCATCTTTGCCTTCTCGCCAATCCATTTTGTCTTTTGTACACACAAAATATTAATTTTTCTCCTAATCATCATATCTACTACTCCCATTGATTTACCAGTGAGAGTTCCTATATTCCATGTTCCAAATCTTAGATTATTAGTTTTCCTATCATATTTGTTCATATCTAACCTATGGTGTGAGAACTTTTGCCTATTTAACACTACACCCAAGTTCTCATGGAGATGTAGCGGTCCTTGCTGAGACGTTACAGTCGGACCCTGTAACGCGAACTCTTGCATATTTATCACTACACCCGAGTTCTGGAGATGTAGCGGTCCTTGCCGAGACATTACAGTCGGACCCTGCAACGCATTTCTTCCGGGGAACAACCTAGCATTAGCACAATGGTTTAATGGATTCATTCATTGAATATTTGCCATAGTTTGATGCTAGCTGGCAACCTAACGCAACCCTCCTCCTTTATCTGGGCTTGGGACTGGCCATGACCGGTTATCATGGGTGGAGTTTTCTGGAGGTGCTAAATCTGGAGTAATAAATGATGGCTCTGAAAACTAGCAATCCTATGTCTATATCCAATCTATGCCTAAATGCATACATGAGGAATAAGTGGAAGGATCATATCATTGATTGGTTTCTAGTCAATAGTGGTAGAAAACAACCTATGATGAACTTGTACAATATATTATCTTGAATGCTCAGTATACACAAGTTTATGATTAGGGGCATTGAAAAATTCTTGATGCATCATGTTTAAAGTAATATGCGAATATGGTTCAGGCAAAAGTTCCAGGTAGTTGAGAAAGTATTAGAAGTGGTTGTTGGGCATTCTGGTGTTTAGGAAAGATTTAATAGTGTCAACATCAAAGAAGATGTCCTGTGTGACAACCCTAGTCCTATAGTACAGATCATCTATAGGTGTCAGATTGTGGTAAAATTTTGCGTATATATCAATGTTTATATAATGGTTACAATAAACCAAATGTGCGAGAGCATAATAGTTGATGATCTCAACTATGTCAAGGCAGTGGGCATGAAGGAAAGTGCTATCTAAGTATCGTGTACCCATAACTACATAGGGTCCTATACTCAAACAATAACCTAAGTTCTTAAAGAAACCTAGGGTCTTGGCTAGGATGGGAGGAACCTTGGTCAACTTGACGTTTTTAACTACAACAAAATATTTAAATGAAGTAAATATACTTGAACTTGGAAAGAAAAAGGGGTTTTCATATCGTTACTGAGGCATCTCGAAAGATTCAAAGATTTTGGGTTTCAGTCAATGGCTTAAGAAGAGGAGAAGAAACAATTTGGGGTGATGTTGACCTTACCTAGCTACTATTTTTATAGCATTGGTCGACCGATAGGGATTTCAGTCGATTGACCACTTAAATAATCAGTCAACCAATCAATTTCCAACCAGGCATGTTTGATTCCCGAGGTCGTTAGGTTGGCCGATCCGTATCGATCGGTCAACCAATAGGTGAATAGTCATGGTCAACCGATAATCTTTTTGGGGTACCGATGTGGATTGGTCGACCGATCAAGATTATCAGGCGACTGATAGACGACACGTCAAGTCAACTAGTTAGCTTTTTGGGATTTCAAGGTTTTATCTATAGACCCACTCGCATAGATCGGTCGACCGTTAGTCAACGTCTGTCAAAGTTAGCTTTTTGATCAGGTTCGGTGGACCGATTATGGATTATCGATCTATCTTTAAGATCTATTTTGTCCTAATTTGTAGTCGGATGGTCTATAGGATGACTGAAAGGGGTTGTTTGGTCGACGATTCGATCGACCAGAAGTCAATTTTTTGAATTTCAAAATAATTTAATACTGTAGTAATTCATCTAAAAATTACCCTTAATCAAAATGTCTAACTCTCTTTTCATTAAATGCTATTAAGTGATCATAGCTCCAGCCCTTTAATCAAAACGTCTAACTCTTCTTTCGACTAAAACGTTATTAAGCAATCATAGTCGAGTTAGTCACCTTTAGTGATTCATTTCGTTTACACCCCTCGGGTTCATATACCCATGCACCGACCACATTCGAACCTCTATCGACCCAACATCTCACGTCATCACGCGGGCCTTTATAAAAACAAATTAAGTCCCACATGTTCTTCAGAAAATGCAGCAACCTAGATCTATAGGTGTGCCTTAAAGACGTATCCAAGCTGCCCATCACATATATAGTAGTAGTACAATAGTAAGAGAGGACCCATTCTAATAAACTAACGACTTAAATACGTAGTTAATCATAGTTCAATTAATTTTACTATTTTCCCATCTCGATCCATTTTGTATAATCAAACACACAATTCCCTATAGCTAGGAGACGATTATCAATTTTACTGATTAAATTAATCAATTTGGAGAGGTCGTTTCACCGTTGTATCTGTTAGCTTCAAATAATACTGTTTAACATTTCTAAAATCGACTTCAAGTCGAGGCGAGAACGTGGCTTCTTTAATCGAACTGGGCCTATTTCAGACAATTCATTATCAACGGTCAAACTTAGATTTCACGGTCGACAAATGGATTAAAGTTAAATGTTGTGTTTTCTAATCCATTTTACAAGCCGCATAAGACCGAAGACTCACTGAACCCCGACACTCAGAAGCAAAGTCCGCTTAAGTTAATAATCGAAGACTCTATAGATTGATATCTAACAGAAGTCTAATCGTCCGGTGATCTAATAACTAGCTAAAGTCCAAACGGGTCATTCATGGAAGACTGCAGGTCATGAACAGCAGTCTGATTTCAGGCGAGATACACCATGAGAAACCAGCCGCATGCTGCTCCCTGCCGAGGGAACAAGCCGCTCCGACTTCGGGTATAGGATCTGACAGTCAAACCCACAAATACTTATTTTAGATATTATTACATGTTTTGCTAACTTAGTGGTGCAGAAATTAAAAATCGAAGTCAAGTTGGAAAAGGGGTTCGGCCCCTAAGGATCCTGCGCGCTGTCGGCCAACCCAACCACGCCGAGCGCCAAGCAACAAGGCCTATCGGATCAACTTTCATGTATGCTCACGAGGTAGCCACATTAGTGGCTCGCACCCGAGGGTGGTCCACGCGCCTGTGAGACGACACAATCCAACGACGGCCAGATAGATAGTGTCACCAGACTACCCTAAACTGTGTGCTCGAGTGGCTATAAAAGAAGCTTCCACCAGCAAATACCACCCTCAACAATTCCTCCTGGGATTAGACTCACGCCGGTTTATCCAGAAGCTCTCCACTATTAATCGAAAAGTCAGCATCGGCTAACCAACACCTGCTACTACCTACTGTTGTCTGTGATATTTTTATTTATCGCTTGTACTTAAAATCGCCAGATCTATCAGTACATAAAGAATTGCCCAACTAAAAGCACTCATCGAAAGGGCCTCAGAGGTATCAAGGTTCAACCAAGTAAAACCAACTGTTGTACATCGCTTTTCTTTATTTTTCACATTATCTCGCTTTACTAAAAAGTCGAAGTAATTATTATTCACCCCCCGCCATAATCCACACAACAATCACTTTCTTAGACACAGTCAACTCAAGAAATTGTACATTTAACCAACTAGTACAAAACCCTGGTTTAATTAGTTTAGGATGTGGTGAGTTAGCTTCTGTTAGTTCCTCTTAGCTAAGTGGATCAGGTAAGATATGTCCTATCCAACCTAGACACTTAGACTAACTATCCATAACATACTATCAACTCACCACATCTTGATACTATATTGTCCAGATCAGACAACCCTTTTCCTATCTAACCATTCAAAATTAAGAAGAAAATTAATTTAAACATGCAAGAGTTAACAGGTTAGTGAAACACATATTTTATTAGCTCCCCCTATCATACCTTGGATAACATTTATCTAGGTAGTGAACTTAATCTTGAGGATCCAATATTGATTAGGTCCTACTTGGTTAATCAAACTTAATTTTGGGATTCATACTTGGACTTGTTTTCTAGTATGTTGATAAACTAAAGACATGTAAGATTTGTATCAAGTTTTAGGTTCGAATCTAAGTCCGGATCTATTGTACACGACTCGCTGAGTTCCAAGGATCATATTTAAATACTTGGAGCCTGAGGTGAACCTTTCCAACGAACCCTTGAGTTCCTCAACTTGACCTTTCAAGAAGTAATTCTCTTCCTCAAATTTTTGGATTTGATTTGAGGTTCTTTCTTGAACTTGATATGTTGAGGGACTAAGGTTAGTCGTCTCCTTAAGAACTTTTACTTAAGAAAAGACCAGACCCGATCCTTGGACTTAGCTAGTTTCTTAGTTTGATATGTTATGATTGTGTACAATTTATATATAAGTGGAGATGTTACCACATCTTCTTGTTTGTCTGAACCAGATACAAATTCGTGACTTGGCTTGGACTAGGACTCAGCTATTCCTTCTTTTATCATTAGTCATAAAGTTTGTTTGCTTTGGTTCCTCCTGTCTGATTCCTCTAAAGACGATTCATCCCATGTGGGTTGGACTCGTCTGCTTACCCTTTGCTTAGATTACCTTCTTGATCTCTCGCTTGGTGAAACCCTTCTTTTTTATCATACGATCTCCAAGGTTAGTTCCTCATCGTCCTCACTTGAATCCGATTTGTCTTCGGATTTTGGTTCCAGTCGGGACTTTGATTTTGAATTCTTATTCTTGATTTGCCCTACAAACAAAGATATACCTTTCTCAGCTTGACCCGAGTTAGTCTATTCACTAAATAATTTATCTAATTTAATAGTTGAAAGATCCCTTGAAACCTTGTATGCATCTACCATAGATGCCCATAGGGTGTTCCGAGTGAAGGCTTTGAGAGCGTACCTTATGATATCCTGGTTCTCGATATGTTATGGAATGAAGCCCGTTTAGTATATCTTTGAGGCGGGCATGTAGTTAACTCGCGGATTTGTTGTTCTACATTTTAATATTAAATAAATTATTTAAAAGGTCTCGTTTTACCTTGGTGTTGGTGGCCCCCTCAAGTAGTTCGATCATTTTATCCTAGTGGTGCTAATAAATGGTCCAACGCGTTTGAGTTCTTCTTTGGTTAAGCCATATTGTAGTGTTTAAGTGGCCTTTGTGTCAGCTTTGATTTGCCTCTTGATGTTGGGGTCCAATTCTTGCATTCGAGCTTCTCTCCGACTTTGTTGATAGGTAGGGTGAACCCTATCTTGATGATGATCCACATATTTATGTGGGTCTTTATAATATATTCCATTCACCCCTTCTAGTAGACAAAATTATCAACACTAAATAGAGCAGGGTGAACAGTGTTATAGGGTGCTATAACCTTCTTGATGTGTCATTTTCTTACAAAGCAAAACTTAACAGATATTCCAAGACTTGGTCTTGGGTAAGTAGTGCGATTGAAAAAGAAAAGACTGAAAAGAAATGAAAAAACACTTGCTGTGATTGCACTAATTCAGAACACCCCCGCTCTGATACCAATTGTATAATAAAAAAAGCGCTAGAAGGGAGGGTGAATAGCATGTGTAAAATCTGTTGGTGCAGGGAGTATCAGACGATTAAACCTATGTTTTGATAATGACAAAGGATTCAAAGTTAATTTGTATTGTTGTCTAACAAGTGTGACTGAGCTTGCAGGAAAATCCTAAGTTGTCTTAGGCAAAAGTCCTAGTTAAAGTTAGACAGGTGGAAAGTCCTAACTATGATTAGGCAATGAAGTCATGGTCCGGGGGACTGGGTGAAGTCTTGGCGGGTCGAGGACTTTGGGCTAGAGTCGAGAACTCTAGGTGAAAATCCTGGGGGTTGATTTATTGTTAAGGTTGTAAGATTGCAAACATAGTCCCACATTGAAAACACATGGGAAAAATCATGAGTTTATAAGAAAAAAAATATCTCCATTGGTATGAGAGGTCTTTTGGGTAGAGCCCAAGAGCAAAGTCATGATGACTTAGGCCCAAAGTGAACAATATTATATTATTGTGGAGATATCTAAATTCTTTTAGTCCTAACAATTGGTATCATAGCAAGGTCGCTCTTTACCGGACTAACCGCTGGAAGTACGAGCTAGAGCATGATCCAAGATTAAACCATGTAGGTGAAACCTTAAACGAAGTAGGGGAGACCCTGAGCAAGTCAAGAGTGACCCGATGCTCGAGGGAGGCCCTAAGCAGGTCAAGAGTGACCTGATATTTGAGAGGAGATCTTGCGGTTCTTTGTTTGAGGGAGGGATTGTTGGGGTTGCAAACATAGTCCCATATTGAAAATACATGGGAAAGATCATGGATTTATAAGAAAAAGATATCTCCATTGGTATGAGGCCTTTTGGGTAGAGCCTAAGAGCAAAACCATGATGGTTGAGGCCAAAAGTGGATAATATCATACTATTGTAGAGATATTTAAATTTTTTGGGTCCTAACAAAATCTTTCATTTTAAGACTTTTTTATTTTTAGAAATGTAGAGTAAGTCGCAACGGAAAACCCAATCACACAAGTATACCTTTCTTTTTACTTGGTTCATAGCTCTGGTTGCTACTCCCAGATCCATAATCCGATCGTGGATTATTTTGAGTGGGCAACCACTAACTTTCTCCTTTCCAAAGACTTTGGAGGAGGAGAAACCCATTTTACAAAAGGGTGTGGTAACAAGCTTACCACCCCTATAGTAAATGAAAGTACTAGCCAAACTTAGAAATACCAAAAAGCAAATATGAGGTAGGGCATAGTTGTCGGAGTAGCACAGCAGCGCATAAGTTCGCTTTTGAGCATGAACGAAAACTTTAGAGGTTGTGAGTTGATGTCGAAAGCCTTTTGGTCAAGCTTCTTGGTTTTTAGTTGATCGGTTTGCGAGATCGGTCACCCCTCGATAACCAAATCCATATCAGTGACCGGTCTACAGGTTCAATCGACCAAACCTGTATATTGCCTTTCTACCACCTCAACACCTTGACATCGATCCTCGATCATGTCAGACTCGCAATGCTTATCCTTGACCCCGCATCTAACCACATCAGCATGCCGATCTCTATCTTTTTCCACATCAGCCAACAAACCTCTATCTTTTACCACATCACTGACTTATCCTCGTCCACCTGAATGCAATGTCAACACATCAGATGACTCAGCTGCCAAGTCACATACCTACGCCACCTCAACGCCTGATCGACTGAACCTTGTCATTCAATCGCCTTAATGGTACAGTCGATCGGTAATACCAATTCAATCACATGTATTCTACAATACCAAGTTAGCACAGTAACAAGTAATATCTTACTATTTTATTAAAAATCTTCCCCCTTTACTAACTAACTTTGGTGAAGCCTAAAATGAATTTACGTTAATATCCTTTTTTCTATTTACACTAAAAATAATTCCAAGATTTATTAGTAATTCCATAAGCGAAACAATGATCTAGAGTTCGAGACTCAGCTGCGGCATATTATTATGAATTTTTCTCATCATTAATTTTCTCTGGTTGTTTTATATAAAAAAATATAGTTCTCTTTAGTCCCACATCTCAGAATTGACAACACTATGATCAAAGAAGCTTCTATAAATATTTTAGGCCAACAATGTTAAAAAATATACTTTTCTTAATTTTTTTTACTATGATAAGTATAATATTAAATTAAATTATTTTTTTTTATAAGGAAGCCCGTTACAGTAGTTTGTTGCTGGGATTCTCTAGCATCCCTTGCATTATTGCACTATTGCATGGGTTAATTCTTGATTCTGAACGTAAGGGTGACACTCGAAAATCCAAACAATTCGGATTTTCAAAGACCAAAATAATTCAGATTTTCAAAAGTCAAGTACTTTACCCTAATGACTCTACTAATGACTCTACTTTAGTATTTTAATGCTAAAATGCGTTAATTAATATAATTTCATCATAAAGGGTAAATGTGATTTCAATGTATTATATTACACACGCGACGCGTGTGCACAATCACTAGTATTAAGAATATATTAGGACAATTAATAAACTGTCTGATCTCAACTTCGGAATCTAAGTAGGACCCTTACTCGGTCTGTCGCCTAGGTTTGTCTCCATAATGAGGATTTGTCCTTTCTTGTCCTTCTTTTAAGGATCTCTCCAAGCTTACCTTAGCTTACCTTGTGCCAAACAGACTTCCTTTGCTTGACATCAGATCCTTTGACTCACCAAGGCTTCCAATTCCTAGATGTCTAGTCCTTGTTGACCCATCGAGTCCGTCTTGCTAGACGTCAAGTCCAACTATCCATTTGAACTTCCTGCCGGATGTCTAGTCCCCTTGATCCGTCAAGTTTTCATTATCTAGTATTTGATCCACCTGACTCTAGAGCACACTTTGTTGGAATCCCAAGATTATTTTTGGCGTGATCAACCAAGTTAGGTTAGGTCCTGTTATGTTCTGATCTCTGTGTCTAAGTGTGCAGGAGCTTAGAAGCACAGGAAGTCGAGTGGAAGATGCGGCTAGTGAGAAGGACGACACGGGAGAGAGCCGATGGGCTCGGTGCATCCGAGGGACGAGATGTTGTGGTAGAGTACGCCGATGGACGAGAAAGACGTGCACAACATTCGAGGGACGAGAAGCCAGAGCGGAAGCCTGCTCGAGGAGAATGCCGAAATTGGGCCTGGGTGAACCTTATTTCGGTTGACTGAAATCACCCAGGCGATCGAAGCAGCGGAAGAGCTAGAATGGAGCTATGGAGTTGCTAGAGGCGCCTTCAATAGGAGTTGAAGGCGCCTCCGCGACCTTCAGGCAAAAGGTGCCTTCAACCAGCCATGGAAGGTGCCTTCAACCAGCCATGGAAGGCGCCTTCGACCAGGCAATCTGTCCGTTGGCGGAAAGGATAAATTTTTATCCTTTTGCCACGCTGGAGGCGCCTTCCAGCCCTATGGAAGGCACCTTCAGCTTGAGAATAAGTTTTTCCAGGGCTATAAGAGAACAACTTCTGTATTGATTTCCTAACAATAGTCTGAGCTATTAAACGAGTGTAAAAGGCTTCTCCGCCTTCAGTGAAGGAGATTCTTAAGAGTTGTCATTTGTCTTGGATTAACAACCAGCTAGGTTGTAACCAAGTAAATTCTGGTGTCTTTTACTGTTTTATTTAAAGTTGCTATTTCTGTTTAATTTTATTTGCTATTGCTGCTAACCTAAGTTGAAAGAACGAGAAGGTATTATTTTAAGTGTTTCAGGCAACTCAACCCTCTCCAGCCGGCCAACCCAGACCAACACACTTAACATAGCTTATTAACCCACAAGATAATTTAACTTTAAACCTTCGCTAACGTCTAAACTTAGGTTCATACACTTGCATTTGTTACAGGAACATCTAGGCTCAAATAGGCCTAAACTGTGATCCAAGTGCCAAAGAAACACTATTTTAGATAGAAAATTTCTGAATCATTTTCTATGTGGTTTTCCATCGTGATGGTTGGGATGGCAAATTTCTCCAAGGTGGAACTTTTTCAAACCTTTTAGAGGCTGTAGGGTGCATTTGAAGGTTGTAGGACACTCAAAGACGTGTAAAGAAGAGCTTTCTTCTCAGAAAGGGTGTTTTTTTTCCTATTTAGTGAGCATTATGAGTGATATTTTTAGTGGAAGATATAATCTTAGTGAAACTTTTCCACTTTTTATTTTCCTTTTGCTTTGCATTATATAGAATTAGATTCTTTACTGAGGGCAAACACCACCATTGAGGGCATGCTTGCATCAACACAGTGAACCTTGACCTACTTGGACTTTTTCACTATACTTATAGTTACATGTCAAGATTTCTAAACTACATATTTGAAAAATAAACTTTAGTAACTCAATATTAGCCTAACTTAAAGTCTTTGTTAAATACATCAATATAACTTGGTTGAACTCGACCACTTGGAGTATGATCACACCAATATATTTGTGAACTAAAGTAAACACCTTAGAGCCAAAAATTTAATTTTAATAAAATAATCAAAGAGTTTGACTTTCAATAGAACAATACTATTTTTGAAGACATGCATCCAAAGACACAAGCTGAAAGAAAAAGATTAGGTTTAATCCCATATACTTTAGGTTAGATCAGACATATGCCATATGCCTTCACGAAAAAGAAGAAGAGATGCCATATGCCATATCCCATCGGCATTCCATCTTAGGAATCAAGTTCACTAGAAAGAAGAGATGATATCGAGTGCATAGATCAATGAAGGAACATGGGCTGACATTGAATGCCACATACAGTAAAATGTTGATCCACCAACATTTCTTTAGGGATAAGGCACTCCGGAGATGTGATGTTGTGCCCCCTCCCATAGTCCATAAAGTAACCCAAGCTCGAGAGTGAGCTTATGACCACCGCCCGCCCTGCTATCACTTTAGAGATGTGAGCACCCCACTGCCTTTTCGGAAGAATAGGTTATATATACTTTGAGAATTTCTTTTCTCTAATTCCTGGCATTCAATTGGCTCTCAAATAAACTAGACATTTCAGTCAATTAAGATTCACCTCAAATTGACTAAATTGGTTTGAGAATTTTGATTTAACTTGGCTTCCATCCTTAGAAGCATAGTTTTCATATGCAAAACTATAGGATCAAGCTTAATTATTGACTATAACCCAAGACTTATTGTCCCTTAGTCAAAGGCAAATCACTTGGTAGTGTATCCATATCTAGCTACACATATCATCCGTCAATAATGTTGCCCAAAGATTCAAACCCAAGATTATATTTCACTCATAATCTCTCACAAGTTTCTTTTCTCCATGCCTTCAACTGTGTCCCTCAATACACAAAGCACTCCAAGCTTACTCCAATATGTCATCCTTCTCTGCTCACTCATAGAGTCCACCTCCTTTAAGGAAAGCTTAGAGTTCACCTCATTAGGAATTTCTAGTCCTATTGATGCTTCAAGACATCCTTCACTGATCACTTCTAAGTCCACCCCCATCATAAGTCATTAAGCCATCAAACTAGTAAGCACACCATGATCCTCATTCTAGAGTTCACCTCACCAAGAATTTTTAGTCCCATGAATGCTCTAAGACATCCTTTTCTGCTTACCTTCAATTCCACCTTGATTGCATTCATGTCAACTGATCACAACTCAACCATGTTGAGTCATAAGATCCTCGAGCTTCATATGCAGAATGTCCAAGTCCATGCACAGTTTGCATACTTAATAACACATATCAGTATAATAGACAAGCTTAACTTAAATTCTTTACTAAACACATCAAAATAACTTGTACCTCAAAGAAATAGCACAAAGAAGGTTGGGGGGAGACAAACTAGATGAGATAGAGACTACGGTTGGAGAAGAAGAGAGGCGGGGGGAGGAGAAAAGAAAAGAAACGAGGGGGGAGAGGGAGAAGGAGAAGGAGAAGGAAAGCAAAGAGAAGCAATAATGCCCATTATCATCTATTTGTAATGGACACTGACACCGGCAAAGAAACGTACAACATCATGTTCCTAGGTGCAACAAGTCTGGAAAAAAGGATGCAACAATTAGAATATAGCAAGAGTCAAATCCCGAACACTTAGGAGTGAAAATCAATCTCAATGAAAAAAAAATAGCAAGAAAATGATTGCACTTTTGATTTCTAACCAATTAGTCATTGACTGAATATTTTTTTGACTTGACTTAGAAAAATCACAATCACTTGTATTTGTTTACATTGTGGTTTTCTGAAACTAATAGAGTTTATATAGCCCAGAAGAAAATGAGCGCTACTAAATGCAATCAGATCAATTACCATCTCTTTTCTGACATTATGTTTGTCATGTTTTTTTACTTCTAATTTGTCAACTATCCATCTGGTGGCATGTGGTAAGAGCATTGAACTAGTATGTTAACATGAACTTAAATTGCTGTGTTGAGAGGAGACTAACAGTGGCTAGCCATGTAGAGGGTGTAGCCTTTCGATTTAAGGATGGAGCCAACAAAGCTTGAGGTATGCCACATGTTTCATCACTTGTAGGTCCACATCAATTCCCTCGACCACCAGATGATCCTTGCTCAATTCTTTGGTTCAACCTCATCCTGACCTACTGCCACCTCCGTGGCCAAAGTCAGTCCTACTGCTCTCGCTTCTGCCATAAAACCCTCTCATGGCACCAGCACTTCTCCGCCATCTAATCCCCTCATTTCTGTACATGCCTCTGTTGCTGGCTGCACAAAACAAAAGAACAAATTTTTAATTTAAACTAACAGAAGAATGTTTGAATTTCAAGAGAATAATATCTATTTTGCAGGTTTTTCAAATAAATGTTACATAATAGATCATGTTACTTGCCTCTTGAATTTCTAGACCTTGATTTTTCGACAAATGTAGGCTGGCCTCCTATTGTTATAGGGGAAGCCTGAATATTTAAAGATTTGTGAATAAAGAAAACAGGTCGGTATTAAAGCTGAAACAAATATAACAGTCAACCACTCCTGAAATCCATTCAACTTTAGTTTGTTCAGATCATGGCAAAGTATTCTGCTATATAAGACATATTCTGCTATATAAGAGAATCACAATCATAAAGCATATTTTGAAGTGTGAATTACTATGGATGTGTGTTATCTATTATATTATTTGAAGTACATAAGCTGAAGTATTTTGACCCAATGCCCATAATAATAAATAAGTTTGTTGTGCAACAAGCCTGATATACAAACAGCAGTGGAAGATAGAATAGTATATATAAATATGTACTTGAATCAAGAAACCATAAAATCTTAAATTTTACCATAGAAATAGGCTATATATATATATATATAAAAGTTGTTAGCCTGCTCAACTACCCATGTGCGGCGCACATGACTGAGAGGTCGGGGCACCCAAAAGTGATTCGGGCACCCGAGTGCATTCACTTTGGGGCCCCGATCTCTCAGTCGCCCATGTGCATCGCGCACAGGCAGTTAGGCAGGCTAACGGGATTATATAGATATATATAAGACATTTTGCTCGTGTGAATACGTCTACAAAGAAACATCACTATGAATTCAATCATACTAAAAGATCTTTCACATTTAGAAGTAGGAACATGAGATGAAAACCCTTCTAAACAGAGCCAAGAAGATCTCAAATATTTGAACCTAAAGAAGATAAGTAGACCCTATGATGAGTTTGATATTGGTTGTGATAGGATTATTGATTTTAGAATCATTAGTAGAACATATCATCATAGCTGAACTATAACAAAAACAAGTTTATAGATTATGAAAGAACATAGTAATAAAAAAAAGGAAAGAAGCTTTTGGTATAATAAAAAAACATTTTCTTTGTGGTGGTGGGTGACCTATCCACGTGGTAGTGGTGCACATAATCCTTAGTGAGGGGAGAGGAGGGTGGGGTGGGGTGGAGACCTAATCACTGTGAGAAGATGGGGAACTACAACCTAGGGAAGGAGAGATAGATAGACAAGAGGCAATTTTGTTGGGAGAAGGGTAGAGCAGGGTAGGCTCTGATACTAGTTAAAAGAAAACTCGATATATATCTGAAATGTGTTTACAATGCATGTATTTATAATCTCTAAAATAACTAACTAATGGGGAAAAAAAACTAAACTAGGTATATATAAGACTTATATTTTTTATCTATTGCTATCAGACATGACCAAAATTAGAAAAATAATGCAAGAAAACATTATTGGAGCGAGAGAGACACGAACATTGAACAAGACACTGAGTCAAGAAAAATAGGTAACTGTATGATTTTCCAAGCTAAAACAAGCACTTGTCCTGTTAGAAATAAATCGATCATAAAAAAAACATGGTTATAAACTACTGATCCTTATCTCAGGTTTCTGCAATTAGAAAATTGTTTCCATGAATAAGAGATGGTTGCTTAAGTCATAAAGGGAAACATGGTATTCATATCTATCAAAGGAAATTAGATAACTAGTGGACCGACATGTTCATAAGCTGACTTGACTTTAGCATATATATATATTTTTAAACTATCAGTTCTAAATTATGGAATGGAAACAATGTTATATTCAATTACAAACAGAACTAAAACATTTACAAATACCTCTATTGCTCTTGCAACAGCATCAGCCACTTCAAAATGCACAAAACCAAAGCAAATTCCATTTTGCTGCATTTGAATATGATTATCACTTATATAAACAAAATTGCTTGGAAGATGAGTAAACCAAAGATACAAATAAGAATTGAAAAGAACCTTCAAAAGTTTGACTTGTATCCCGCCAGGTTTTATAGGTCCAAATTTCTTGAATTCTTCATGTAGTTGTTCAGGTGTGACATTCAAAGGAAGATTCCTTAAGTGGATTGAATAGCCAACAGCTGAGATGAAAAAGGATGATCATAACAAAGATATAAAAAATAATGACAAGTAAAAGAACTCTCATGAAACTTCCTCATACCTTCTGGTTCTGGACTACTGTAGCTATCGGTGGTATTAGGACTACCAGAGGCATTCTCAATCACAAGAGCTGGTATTGAAGTTGGTGATGCTGGTTGGCCAATGCTTACAACTGCAGGTTTAGAAGGAACGGGCAGAGAAACAGGTGGAGTAGGATTCTCTTTCATGATGTTAACCTACTAAGTCATATATTTCACTGTTAATGGTTAAAACTTCATCAACTCTGTAAGAGAATCAATTTCAAACAAACCAGCTAGAAAAATACATAATATGAAGCACGTAGGATAGTAGGATATATTCCTTCAAGTATGAAAAAGAACAAATAACACTACCAGCGGTTTGATCTTCATCTCTTTTCTCCATATCATGGGATTAAAACACTAATAATTAAGAAAAATACAACTGAGTCATGCAACATTGTCATAATCTCCATTTATCAATTTTATGGCTCATTTACTTATCTGATCATTTAAATTCCAAGAGATGAACTAATGAATTGTGCGGTCCTTTTACTTCTCACAAGCTCTAACTGATTCAATTATTACATTATCCATATTTTTTCTTATCCATTTTTATGTCAAACCAAGTTAAAAAATCAGTACATGCCCAAATGAATAAGAACTGGAGTTGGAAGCACCAGAAACTAGTTCTCTTAACTAAATTACATGTTTAACAAGTACATGCCCAAAGAGAGTTTTATATAAAAAAGTTTCTACGAAATGTAGATAGTTAAAAAGATAAAAAAATAAATAAATAAAAAGAATCAGAAGCTCAATTATTGATCAAGTGATTCATCAAATTTTCATCTTGGCATACATAAATCAGTTTACAAAATTCATATACTAACATTTCAAGTATATTTTATATTACTCAGTGAAACTTGACAAAGTGTTAAAGAATGAAATGAAGCAACTGCAAAATGTTTACAATAAAGAACTCTTACAATAGAAGTATATGATTTGCTTGGTGGTGACTCTTCCAGAGTAGTAGAAGAACTAGGATTCAGAGTGACTGCCTGCAAACTTTTAGAAATTTCATCAATCCCTTTTCCTGCTTGCACTTCCTCCTTGACACTACAAGAAATCTCAGCTGAAGGATCAATAGTTTCAGCTTCATCCAGTTTCTCTTGTTCCAGTTGCTCAGCTGCCACAAATCATAAAAGAAGAGGAAATTAAGGACTAAGTTATCAGGCCTTGGCACTGGATTCAAAGAACATGCTACTTTGTAGTCCAAAATAATACCCGGTTCAGGAGCAAGAGGTTCACTATCTCCACTTGTCCAAGCACTAACTGACGGTTGATCATTAGCCTCATCAAGAAGACGAAATATATCATTCAAAACATAGTATCCTGTCTCCTGAGTCGCCAGAAAAAAAGACTGAGTAAAGTTTTTCTTGACACCATCATTCCCAGTGAGGTACCCCGTCACAAGAATCGTAACACTGCCATCAAGCGATTCCTGCGCGTCAAGTGTCTTTATCACGGCATCGTACTCGCTGTAGTCCACGGAAAGAAGCTCCTCATTGATCGCCTTTCCGTCATTCACCAAACACCAAACAGAAGATACCCAATCAGTAGATCTTACAATAACAAACAATAAAAGACAGAAAGAAATAAAGAATAGTCCAAAACGGTCGCCACTCCTTTTTTTACCTCAAATAATATGAATAAAACTACGAGATGGAAGAAGACAAGTGAACAAGGCATCTTACATCCATGCCGATGACGGAGGTCATTTCACCTCGAGGATCCGGCCGGCTGAGCATGCTTCCCTCCTTGTAGAACCGGAAGACAAACTCAGGGGTACGGGTAAGCAGATGGTAGTACTCAATCGCGAAAGCCTTGGCAATCTACCACCAAATCCAGCATTAAGGCCCCAGAAATCAAACAGCAGCTACATTCGTCCACGCGATCGAACAGAAAGAAAGCGAAAACCGCGATCCAGCATGAATCAAGAAACATTACCACATGCGCGGGTAGACGAGCTCGATCGGCCGCCATCAGGTGCCGCCACAGCCGGATCGACGGAAGTAGAAGACGATGAAGAAGAGGAAAGGAAAGAAGAGCAACTCTCGCGGAAGAAGAAAGTAAAGAGCTCGAGAGAAGCCGTTACAAGCTCTGCCTCAATTTATACTATTTTGCTTCTTCCCCCATTCGCCGTAAAACTATGGAGAGGCGTGAGGGCGTTTAAGGGGGCGGATGAATTCGAACGGCGGACATTGCGCCATTAGAGAAATCGGATGGTGGATGTGAGGACGCGTGTACCGTAACAAATGGGTTGGAGAAGTTGATCCACTGATTAAGTTGGTGCTGGATATTCTGGGACCCCCGCCACGGGCACTGCGTCGTTGGCACGTTTGAAATGAATGTTAGGCAGAATGTCCGTACATAGCACATAATTTATAATAAAATATTATCATATTAAATATAAATACTAAATACTAAAATGATAAATCATGGATTGCTTAAAAAACATAATTTAAACTATTGTTAATAAAATATTAATTATTGTATTTTATTAATAAAATCTTGAGCATCATGTTCAGTCAACTAAAAATCTTTCAATCCACCCAAAGTCTTTCAAGTTTCAAATCTTAAACATCGTCTTAATTTCAATATTATTCGACTGAACCCTCAACTATTTAATAAAAAATAATCTATTTATGATTTATTTGATTCAACAGAGTCATCTAGATTTGGCATAAGAGTTGTTCTTTGATATTTTATACGGTCGATTTCATAATTACATGTAGAAAGATAAATAAAAAAATTGAGTAAGTCATCATATAATTTCTCTCAATTTCATCCACTCTTGATTTAATAATTCTACTATATAATGATCAACTCGATCAAGTCTCGAAAGTAATAGTAGATTAGAACCATCTCTATTTCTGCACTTTATCAACGAGATATCTCATGCTAGTTCCTCAAGTCTCCCAAATGAATAGAGCTCACCCCAAGCTATGGTGTAGTGGTAAGGGCTCTTAGTTATCTCTCAGTCATTCATGGTTCGATTCCTAACTACGATATATTTGTAGGAATTTTCTCCAAATGAAACTTATAATTAAAGGATGTTGGGTTTTTGGACTGCCTAAAAAAATCTATAAATACATGACCAACTCTTTTTTTTTTTTTTCATTCATCTCTTCCTTTGCTACTTCGTTCATCATTTCATTCTCTATTAGTATTCGAGATGGACTAAAATTTCAATGTTCATTATACAAATCTTTTGAATTCTTCCAATGGAGAAGAAAATACATCTTCTCAAAATATCAGCATTCCTCTAAACCATGATGCCCAATATCCTCAATTTTTATGTCACACGTAATACGATCCAAATTTTTAAAATATTTCATATATTCCACAAGATCTTCTAACTTTCTCAAATTTTCAAAGTTCTCAAAATTTTTCGCTCCCCCTTCATAGTAATACCGCCCCAGCTCCATTTGGTATGTATTCACACTGAGATCATGAGCAACCCATTTGGGATGCATTCTATGCCTTTCGTATTTTCACCTCCTCAACCACCAGTCATGTTTTCGAATGAAGCAAGAAGGACTACTTTCGACCCATCTATCAACGACAAAAAACCTCTAATGTCATCGTCTATTCCAACATCTCAGTGGCCACCACACTCATCACAAGAAGAGCGTGAAGTTTAACCGGAGACAGATGATTCGAAACGAAGATTTTGATCTCTTGACGAAGACATGGTCCTTGCAAAATCATGGGCAACTATTAGCACCGACGCAGTCATTGGTAAAATCACATTACTATAAGTTTGTGTCGATAGTAAATGAGTTTTCTGCTACCTATAATAATTTGTGTACTCATCATCAAAGTGGATGGAGTGACGAGAATGTGTTGGAGAACGCATTAAATATGTGAAAAGCCAACAATAAAAACAAAGATTTCAAGTATATATATGTGTGGAGGGTTCTCAAAGAGTATGAAAAATATATGCTTCATAATCAGTTGCTCATTCCTTTAACAAGAAGGTAAGGACATCTGAATCAGGGGGGAACACTTCAACATCAAATCCAAATCCATATGTGAGTGTTGATGTGGATGACTCTGAAGCCTGCATTCGTCCGATAGGACAAAAGGAAGCGAAGAGGAAGGACAAATCCAAAGTCAGAGAGTGCGACACAATGGAACAAATTCTCGATAATGAATGACAAGATATTAAAGAATATCAAATAGAAAAAATGACTTTGCGAAAAATTGAGATCTTTCATAAGAATTATGAAATTCTTATGAAAGATACTAGTGAGATGACATCATGATAACTTTCGATGCATGATAAAATGGTTGAAAACATTAAACAGAGACATGATCTAGCGTAGATATGTTTAAGTTTATTTTTATATATTATTATAATTTATATTTTTTTATTTGATGTATGGTAATGTTTATGTATTTTTTAAAATTATTGATGTTATTTCGGGTGTTAATAATTTATAGATTTAAATTTTATAAAAATTTAATTATATATAAGATAAAATATATAGGAGAGATAATGAAAAATGTGAGATCCTCACGAAGTTGTTGAGAGATTTTTTTGATAGTGGAGAGAAATGGAGAGGTTTTTACTTTTGATGTGGCATTAACGTGGTGTTGAAGGAGCTCTTTAAGGGTATTCATCACTGTGGATACTCTAACTTTGCCTTAGAAAATGCTTGGACTTGCAACTTTTTTGGTTCATGGATTGTTGATGATAGTATAGGTTCAGCAAGACTTATAAGAGTGGATTGTAAGTTTGTAACACATTCAACACTCTTGTGTCATAGTTCATCTTCTTTCAGCTACTGCTATCATTGTCCCTTATGCTCTTCGCCTCTTAGTCACTCATATGTTTCATTTTATCCTTCTCTGATCTCTAGTGAATCTTGAATCACTGAATCAACCAACTTAGTTGCAATATCAAACTCCATGAGTTACACCAACACCACTTAATGTTTTCCATCTCATGATCCCTTAGATGTCTCATTTAATCTTCTACAAACTTCTTCAAGCCTTTAAACATGGTACCACCATGTTAGCGGCTCCCTCACGACTATCCCATATCATTGAGAGGACCCAAATTGATAAGTGCATGGATAGATTCGCAGAGATGATGAAATTTCCTATCAAATTTTGATCCCCTGATCACTATAATCATTATCTCATATACTTACCAACTCAGCCAGCCCTAGGGGTCTTCTTTAAGCTATTGACCATATTGCCTCAATGAGCCAAGTTATCGACAATTTCACACGTGAAGACCTCATCCTCACTTTCAGTTTCATGCTACGACTTTGAAGACGATGCCCTTTCCTTCTTTAATTTTGTCTTCCTCACAGTCAAAGTTATACAATTCTCTTTTGGCTCAAGGTTAGCTTACTCAAGAAATTTCATCTTCCAAAATTACTACTGCATTTACGATAGATGACCAAAGTGAAGTTTAAAAATAAACTTTAAATGCATACTTGTGAGATTTCAATTTCTACTGTATTCTCTAATATCTTCTTGAACCCGTCATGCATTTAGCTCACGATTTCTCAATCTTTTATTTGAAATTTTTTGCACTTATTTGGACAGTAAATTTCTTATAGTAACTCTAGAATCATATATACCTTTATGAAGCTTTATTAGTTTTTCATATAATTCTTTTACACTAAGGGCTCAACTTTAAGTTTCTCCAAAGATAGTCTTGTTAGTTCTTGAAAAAATTTAAGCCGTATAAATTTTAAAACATAAAAAACTCACATATAAGAAATACAAGAATAAAAAGATCTAGTGTCATTAATTAAATATGACATAAGAAAGTAAATATATAAATATAATGATAAAGAATCTGATTGAAGAGTCATGTCTTCCTCCTTTAGAGTCATCCAAGGGACTTAGGATTGATGGCGCCAAAAAACTCTAAGTCTAATAGAGAATCATGAGTTGTGTCAAGATGATACTATAAACCCTTGGGGACCAACCCTATATATAGTGGATATCCATTATCAGCCCATGGATAATAATAGATGCGAGACTATAAGTTATACACATATAAGGTTTACATCCAACAATCGAAACCCAAAAAACTTATGTTGCATCACATTAATAGGTTTGGTTTGTACTTATATACACAACTTATAATTAAGCCCACCAATTAGAGATAATAACTAACAATCTCCTATTTGGACTACTTGCGAATTGTATATGGAATACAAGTAGTTGATATCAAACTTTATAGGTGATCCTGTCCGAAAGCTGAATCAACGGACGCTGAGCACGTGTCGCTCTTCGAGTTGCTGGCGTGGATCTCCGATTGGTCATACGAAACTCCGGCGAACCTGCACAGAAGTCGGGCCGGGAAGGGGTTCCCGGCGGCGACCCTCCGACGCTCAAGTCAGGCAAGCGAACAGTGAAAAAGTGGCTCCCAAAGTTGTAGAACGCGTACCTCAGGCGAAGGATGAGGGCCTTTATATAGGGATGGGGGGAAGCGGGTGCACACATACCAAGGTGTACACGTGTCCTCAGCCCATACCCTAGTAAGGGCCTGTCAGTGAGCTTACCTGACCCCATACTGCTACAGTCCAAGCACGTCTTCGATGGGACAGCTAAACCCCCTGTCGTAAGATTTGGAGTATGGTCTAAACGTAGAACATGCCCGCTGTCAGAGAAAGACGTCCCTTGTCTTTTTCCCCTTGTTCCCGGCCGAGCGTCCGGCCGGCCAGCCTATGCCTTACGTCCGGCCGGACACCTATAGTGGTCGACTTGGGAGATTCTCGGTAATGTGCTTTGTGGAGACTGTTAGCAGTATGCTACCTCATGTCTTCGGCCGAGGGTGCCCTCTGCTCGGCCCTACGATCCTGTACTATGAGCGCAGGGGCCCAGCTTCCTGCTGGGGCGCCTTCAGTTAGAACCCGGTCAGCCGGCCGGGCGTTCGACCAACCCATATCCGGTCGGCCACCTGGCCATTTGACTTCCGCGTGGCGTTGACTCCCCAGAACGGGGGTCCCCTGTTCTTACCGCCGGATCACTTGCCTCCCCTTCAAGTCTAGTCGAAGGAGGCGATTAGTCCGACTGACTGGACTGCGAGTCTAGCCGGGCGGCGCCTGTGTGGCATTATCCTCCGCTCGGCCTACCACAGGGATGGCCTTGAGGTTAGTCAACAGCCACATTCCTTGAACCTCCTCGTAATCTGCGTCAATCTTCGACATTAAGGCTGAGCATGCGCTCATTAAATGCTTCGAATGGCTAAATGCCACGTGGCGCACTGTCGTCATCGTACGGCGACGACGGCGTGGTGCTTTGATGGGATCGAAGCGGTTCGAAATGGACGGTGCGATGCACGCTTTGATTCCCGTGACCTGGATCCAACGGTGGAGGCTGCCCGACCTCCACCCTATAAAATCTTCATTCTCCCCTATCCCCTTCATTTGCTTTCACGACCTCTACCTTCGTCCCTGGTGTTTCGGTGCTCCGGCGATTCCATTCCTGCTCTCCGACGCTCTCCGACGCCTCTTCCTTGATCCTTTTCCTCACAGTAAGGCTCTATATCTTTTCTTCCTTATTTCCGGTGTTTCTTCCGCATTTCTTTCCCTAGTTTCAATCCTTGGGGCCTTTTTTCGCTTGCTGCCGCCTTTCTTCTACCTTTCCGCCTTTTTTATTCCTTCCGCTTGGATCATGGCTAGTTCTTCTCATCCTGAAGACCAGTCCCTCGGCTCATGGTACACCACCATGCAGTCCCGATTCGACCAGCGTGATTTTGATGTTCTAACAGACAATTTTGAAATCCCCGATGATTTTGAACTTCTTTTGGTCGGTCCCTCAGCTCGGCCGCACAGGCCGCCGCGCGGAGCCTTCTGTGTCTTCCGCGACCAGTTTACCGCTGGTTTGCGTTTCCCTGTACATCCTTTCATTATCGATGTTTGTAACTTTTTCGGTGTTCCGCTCGGCAGTCTAGTACCCAACGCTTTTCGCCTTCTCTGCGGGGTTGTTGTTTTGTTCAAAATCCACAACATCCCCCTCCGACCGGACGTCTTTTTTTATTTCTATTACCCCAAACAATCCGAGCCGGGCACCTTCATGTTCCAAGCTCGGCCCGACCTAGTCTTCTTTAACAAGCTGTCTTCTTCCAATAAACATTGGAAGGAGTATTTTTTCTATATTCGTATGCCCGATCAGGCCAATTTCCGGACCAAGTGGCAGGTCGACCTACCCCCTACTCCTGAGTTGAAGAAATTCAAGACCCGACCGGACTACCTCCATGCTGCAAACATGCTAGCCGGTCTACGGCTCGACATCAATAAGCTTCTTCACGAAGGAGTGATGTACATCTTCGGTCTGAGTCCCATACGGACTCCTCTTCCGACCGGCTTCGGTAAGAATTTTACTTGGGCGTTTGCTTTGATTGCTAACTGATTTTTCTCCTTTCCTTTGCAGCTGACATCGTCATGGAGTCGGTAATGACCGACATTCTGAAGAGAAAGGCGGCGGCGCTCGAAGCCGCGGCAGCAAAGGAGATGGAGGCGCTCGGCATCCAGCCGGTCGGCTCGCATAAAGGGGAGAGCGGTACTCATGCAGAGTCGGCCGCTCAGGCTTCTCAACAGCATGTGGCAAGCGGAGCCACTCCCAGCGGAGGACAAACTGTCCAAGAAGAAGGTTCCGCTCGGGAAGAGGGACAACCCGCCTCGAAGAGGCGCCGAGTGGAAACTCCACTCCGCTCGGCTACCTCTGCCGTTCAACCATCCGCCCGAGCTACTGCACATGCTCGCGGCAAGGCGCCAGAAGTCGAAGCTATTTCGTCTGATCGGACTCCTTCGGAATGGGACAAGCCGGAGGCCCCTATTGAAGCTATTCCGGTCAGCACCCTTCCGCCCGCTCGTCAACCAGTCAAGCGCTCAACCATTCATTCTCAGTTTTCGACGCCGGCTTCTGATCCTCTTCCGACCGCCGGTCGGGCGACCCCCGTGTTAGTTAGAGCCCTAGAGCTAATCATTTGATGATTGTATGGACTCATGTATATCATATTTTTGTATATTAATAAAGGCATTGGTTTTTGGTTATTATGCTTATTTGTATTAGTGTCAGATAAAATAAGTATAGTAACGTCCTTGAGTAGAACGTTCATACCTATATCAATCGATTAGTTGAATCGATAGTGAGATGATATAGGGAACACTACTCTAAATCATTCCTAGTCGAGTATTAACATTCAGGGACAATGTTAATACAATAAGACTAGCATGTAGGTCAACTCGATGACTTGATCTCACAAGTCATGGATATAGAGATATCAAGCTGACACATGGGTATGCATTAGAGAATGTATACTGAATGACCCGCCATGAGAAAGTATCATGGATCGTTATATGAGTGTCATATACTTTCTCATGTGGCTATTAGTATGACTATTAGTCCTTAGACCTGAAGTCACCATGGATCCCTACATAAGGAGTTATGTACTTTAGTTTCGTCAAACGTCACCCGTAACTGGGTGGACTATAAAGGCGATTACTGGGTATATAACAAATTATGCGGATGGGATGTGAGTGATGTAGATGGGATCTATCCCTCCTATATGACGGGAGTGACATCGATATTCTTGATAGAGTGAGACCACTAAGTGTATGTCCATAGACAAATGAGTCAATATGAGATATTGAGCTCATTTGATTGAGTGAGTCTACTTGGAGTTCAAGATTTAGATTGGTCAGAGGATGACACGGTCTATGCCTCACATTGATCAATCTAGATGTCTAGGATAGAAGGACACTTGTCATATATTGTGAGGAGTCACAATTAATAGTCACAAGGTGATGTTGGATCTCAACATTTCTTGTAACTTGGGTAGCAATGATGTATTGCTAGATGCCGCTCATTGCTTATGTTTCTAAAGGAGTTTAGAAACATTGCCAACGTTACAAGAACCTATTGGGTCACACACAAAGAACAAGTGGATGGAGATTGGGTTCATATGATGAACCAATTGGATTGGGTTCATATGATGAACCAATTGGATTCAAATTAGACTTATTGAGTTAGACTCAATTAGATTCAATTGTTGAATGAGTCTAATTTAGATTTGATTCATTGAGTCAATTTATATTAATGAATTGAGATTCATTAAATTAAAATTGACTTGAGTCAAAGGTTGGATTTAACTCAACAAGGAAGACAATTGGTCAAGTTTGACTTGACCAAGTAGAAATTGAAACATCATGTTTGACTTGATGTATTGCCACATCATAAGGATGACTCATCCTTGCCACATCACCTCCACATCATGAGGTATGCCACCTCATGGGGGTTACACTCTCCCCTTGGGTTTTAATGTGGCCGGCCACATTAATGAAGGGGGTTACATTGTGTGGCCGACCACACTAATGTGGAGAGGAGTTTTGATTTTGGGAATTGATGTGTGCATTCATTCTATCTTCTTCCTCGCTTCTCCCCTCTCTTGGCTTGGAGTTGCCGTGACTTTGATGGTGAGGAGAAGGTGGTTGAGTGAATCCAAGAGCAAAGGAAGAGTGAAGGTCACAAAGGAAGGATACTACTAGTGAGTGTATAAGATTTCTTTTATACCTTCTTCTTTTCTTCCTTTCCAATCCCATTCGAGAGTTCTAGAAAGTGCTAGCACACTTGGGACTCTCTTCTCCATCCTTTGAGTGTGAGAGACACTCCTTGTTCGTGTGGATATCATTAGAGGAGTGTCTACGTTGACACTCTCGAGATCCGGCGTACCGTTGGACGAGCGGGATTTGCGAGGGCACGCTTCGAAGGTAAACATGGTTTTTCCTTTATAGATCTACTGTAGATCGTAGTTTATAACTCGTACTTGTGTTTTCGAAATTTTTCCTTGCACGGATCCTATGGCTTTGGGTGATTCAGGGTTTCTGCGACGTGAAAAGCGGTTTTCGCGGCCCGAAAAACCCAACAGGCCATGGCCGCACTGTACGAGTCTCTCTTCATCTCCCGACTGAAGAGCTGCTGCCAGAGGCCGATCGTCCAACCGTGCCCGAGCACACCATCACCTTGAAGGGGCCTCTAGCCGAGATGTGGGCTGACGCTCGGGCGCGCGTCGCGCTGACCCCCCTTCGAAATTTGGCCAATAGCCATATGCAGGAGGCCACGGGGGTAAGTTTGTTTTCTTCAATGTTTGGTATGCATTATCTCCGCTCGGCCACTAACAACTTCTAATTCTCTCGCCAGAGATGGGTGGAAGAGATAGCTGTCTCCAACCGCCTGGCGATGGTGGACGAGGAATTGAGACAACTAAAGGCGGTTAGCGGCCCGTCCGGCTCTCAAGGCCCCTCGTATGCCGAGCTGCAAAAGGAGCTGAAGAAAGCTCAAGATTTGTTGGCGGCCGAGCAGAAAAAGACGGCCGATCAAGCCCATACCTTGGCCGAGTCCGAGTGACAAGTCAAGTCGCTCGACACAAAAATAACCTTGGCCACCACTCGGAAAAACATGGCCATTTTCGATTTGGAGAAGAAGAACGTGGAGGCTCGGGGCCTGGAGCTGAAGGTAAAGGAGCTGACGGAGCAGCTTGATAAAGAGAAGGCGGGCCGCTCGGCCGACGCGGAGAAACTTCAAAATCTGCAGGATTCCCTTACTGCCTCCCAGGCGGCCCTCAAAGAATATCAAGAGGCCGAGCTGAGTCGGGTCGCTGCCCTAAGACAGAGCTACATCCGCTCGCCTGAATTCTCTGAAAAAATCTGCGAGCAGATGTACACAGCCTTCGACTTGGCTATGACCGCCACCACCACTTATCTGAAGTCTAAGGGTCTTCTTCCGGAGTCCACTACTATTCCGGCCGGCGATCAAGTGGCGCTCCTGGACAATATCCCCAAGGACCTTTATGATTACATTGAGTAGACGTCTTTATATGTAATTAGGCCACTAGGCCAAAAAATGATCTTTTTTTTGTACTTAGGCCGCTCGGCCTAAAGTTTTAATTTTAGTGCAACAATTTCCTTTCGCGTACTTTGTCCTTTTGCTAGTTAATGTGTTGTCCGCTCGCCCTTCCGCTCGGCTAAATATGTAATATTTCCAATATGCAACATTCCGCTTTGATAGCAGAGACCGCTCGCTAGACACCGATGAAGTACCTTTGGGTATTGGGCCGAGCGGAACGTAGAGATGATCGAACGATATTGACGGCGAGTTTCTTGGACAATTGCATCCTTTTTATTGGCCTCATCCGCTCGGATGATTTATAGACGCCGGCTCGTCTCTCGATATTTAACGTCGGAGCTCGACGGTCTTCCGCTCGGATGATTTATAGACGCCGGCTCGTCCCTCGATATTTAACGTCGGAGCTCGACGGTCTTCCGCTCGGATGATTTATAGACGCCGGCTCGTCTCTCGATATTTAACGTCGGAGCTCGACGGTCTTCCGCTCGGATGATTTATAGACGCCGGCTCGTCTCACGATTTTTAACGTCGGAGCTCGACAGTCTTCCGCTCGGATGATTTATAAACGTCGGCTCGTCTCTCGATTTTTAATGTTGGAACTCGACGGTCTTCCGCTCGGATGATTTATAGACGCCGGCTCGTCTCTCGATATTTAACGTCGGAGCTCGACGGTCTTCCGCTCGGATGATTTATAGACGCCGGCTCGTCTCTCGATATTTAACGTCAGAGCTCGACGGTCTTCCGCTCGGATGATTTATAGACGCCGGCTCGTCTCTTGATATTTAACGTCGGAGCTCGACGGCCTTCCGTTCGGATGATTTATAGACGTCGGCTCGTCTCTCGATATTTAACGTCGGAGCTCGACGGTCTTCCGCTCGGATGATTTATAGACGCCAGCTCATCTCTCGATATTTAACGTCGGAGCTCGACGGTCTTCCGCTCGGATGATTTATAGACGCCGGCTCGTCTCTCGATATTTAACGTCGGAGCTCGACGGCCTTTAAAGCTAATTTGAACACCGCCGTTCGGCAAAGCTATTTGTCATCCTTTTTATCATTTTACTGCCTGCACTACAAGTACATAGGCAACCAAAATATACACAAAAGCGAGTTACATCAGTGCACCTTTCACCCAGCTCGATAAGGTTGGAGATGATTCGCGCTCCACAGTCGGTCCAGCTGTCGCCCGTCTTCATCCTCCAAATAATAAGCGCCCGAGCGGAGCTTTTCGATGATTTTGAAGGGGCCTGCCCAAGGAGCCTCCAGTTTGCCGACGTCGCCGACCGGCTTTACTTTCTTCCAGACCAAGTCGCCTACCTGGAATGATCTAGGGATTACGCGCCGATTGTAGTTTTGCTTCATCCTTTGCCGGTACGCCATCAGCCGGACGGACGCTTTGGCTCGCTCCTCGTCGACCAAATCCAGCTCCATGTTCCTCCGCTCGGCGTTGCCATCATCATAATTCTGGATCCGGACGGACTCGACGCCGACTTCGACAGGAATCACCGCTTCGCCGCCGTACACCAGATGGAAAGGCGTGACGCTCGTTCCTTCCTTTGGGGTCGTGCGGATGGCCCATAAGACGCCAGACACTTCATCTACCCAGCTTCCTCCCAAGTGGTCAAGCCGAGCGCGCAGAATACGAAGAATTTCCCGATTGGCTACTTCGGCTTGACCATTGCTTTGAGGATACGCCACAGACGTGAAGTGTTGCTCGATGCCATAACTTCTGCACCAATCTTCGAGCAACTTTCCTGTGAATTGTCGACCGTTGTCTGAAACAAGTCGACGGGGGATGCCGAATCGGCAGATGATATGTTGCCAGATAAATTTCTTGACCATTTGCTCGGTGATCTTAGCTAGCGGCTCGGCCTCCACCCACTTGAAAAAATAATCAACCGCCACCAATAAAAATTTCCGTTGTCCGGTCGCCATAGGAAACGGACCCACGATATCCATTCCCCATTGGTCGAACGGACAAGACACAGTAGCTGCCTTCATTTCTTCCGCCGGTTGGTGAGAGAAATTATGATACCTTTGACAAGAAAGGCACGTCGCGACGGTCCGAGCGGCGTCTGCTTGTAAAGTTGGCCAGAAGTATCCGGCCAGCAGGATTCTCTTAGCCAGCGATCGTCTGCCCGGATGCCCACCGCAGGATACTTGATGCACTTCTTGGAGGATGTACGCCGCGTCTTCCGAGCTCACGCATTTCAACAGTGGGCGAGAGAAAGCCTTCTTGTATAGTTGGTCTCCAACGAGCGTGAACCGACCGGCTCTCCTCCTTAGTAGCTGGGCTTCATCCCGATCGGACGGTGTAGCACCCGAGCGGAGGAACTTCATGATGGGTGTCTGCCAGTCGCTCGGAAATGAGAGGCCCTCCATCCGGTCGACGTGAGCCACCAGCGAAACTTGTTCAATTGGTTGTTGGATGGTGACCGACGTTATTGAGCTTGCGAGTTTGGCTAACTCATTGGCCGCTTGGTTCTCCGCTCGGCGTATCTTCTGGATAATAACCTCTCTGAAGTCGGCCTTGAGTTTCTCGAAGGCTTGAGCGTAAAGCTTGAGCTGAGCGTTGTTGATTTCAAAGGAGCCTGAGAGTTGTTGAGCGGCCAATTGGGAGTCTGAATGTAGCGTCACCCGTCCGGCCCCTACATGCCGAGCAGCCTGTAAGCTGGCTATAAGGGCTTCATACTCTGCTTCATTATTCGTAGCTCTATAATCAAGCCGGACGGATAGATGTATCTTTTCTTCTTGGGGAGAAAGCAACAATACACCAATACCGCTCCCGAGCCGAGTAGCCGATCCGTCCACAAATATCTTCCACATGGCTTCGGGTTCTGGCCTTTGTACTTCGGTGACAAAATCCGCCAAGGACTGCGCCTTTATCGCCGACCGGGGCTGGTATTGGATGTCGAATTCGCTCAACTCCGTCGTCCATTTAATGAGCCGTCCGGACGCTTCGGGATTCAACATCACTCTTCCCAATGGGCTATTCGTCCGGACGATGACAGTATGAGCCAAGAAATAAGGACAGAGGCGCCGAGCGGCGAGGACCAAAGCGAAAGCTAGTTTCTCGAGCCCAGTGTAGCGAGATTCAGCATCTTTTAAAATATGGCTCAGAAAATATACAGGCTCTTCTCCGCTCGCCCTTACTAGTGCCGAGCCGACGGCTTGCTCGGTTGAAGATAAGTAGATAAAAAGTGGCTCACCCATAGTTGGCTTGGCTAGTACCGGAAGAGAATTTAGATATGTCTTCAGATCTTCGAACGCCCGATCGCATTCTTCGTCCCAGTGAAACTTGGTGGCTTTGCGCAATATTTTGAAAAAAGGCAGGCTCCGGTCGGCGGTCTTTGAGATGAATCTGGACAGAGCAGTTATCCGACCGGTCAAGCGCTGCACTTCCCTCAGATTTCTTGGAGGCGGCATATCTTGTAAGGCTTTCACTTTGCTGGGATTTGCTTCGATGCCCCTCTCGGTCACTATGTAACCCAAGAAACGCCCTCCTTTTGCTCTGAACAGGCACTTCTGTGGGTTTAACTTGACTCCATATTTCCGTAGCGTTCGGAAAGTCTCTTCCATCTCTTCAAAGAGATCGGCCGCTCGGACGGACTTGATGAGAATGTCATCCACGTATACTTCCAGATTTCGCCCGATCTGTTCTTTGAACACTTTGTTCATCAATCGCTGATAAGTGGCTCCTGCGTTCTTTAGTCCGAACGACATCACATTATAGCAATAGGTGCCGTCGGCTGTAACGAAGCTGACTTTTTCTTGGTCTTCTCGGGCGAGCGGCACTTGATGATAGCCTTGGTAAGCGTCGAGCATACTTATCAGCTCGCAGCCAGCTGTGGAGTCCACCAGTTGATCGATCCGAGGCAGAGGATAAAAGTCTTTCGGGCAAGCTTTGTTGAGATCCTGAAAATCTATGCACACTCTCCACTTGTTGCCCGGCTTGGAGACTAATACTACATTCGCCAGCCAGCTCGGGAACTGTACCTCGCGAATATGGTCGGCCTCCAAAAGCTTCTCAACTTCCGTCCGGATGATGACATTCTGTTCGGCGCTGAAATCCCTTTTTCTTTGCTTCACCGGCCGAGCGTCCGATCGGACATGTAGCTCGTGCTGCGCTATGCTCGGCGAAATTCCGGGCAGCTCGTGCGTTGACCAGACAAAGACATCACAGTTTCTCCGGAGGCATTTGATCACTTCCTGTTTTTGGCCTACCTCCAGGTCGGACGCAACAAACGTTGTGGCCTCCGTTCGGGTCGGGTGAATCTGCACTTCCTCTTTTTCTTCATAAACTAGAGAGGGAGGCTTCTCAGTTATAGCGTTCACCTCGATCTGTGGTGACTTCCGAGCGGAATTAGCTTCTGCTCGGACCATCTCGACGTAGCATTGCCGAGCTACTAGTTGGTCTCCCCGTACTTCTCCCACTTTGTCCTCGACGGGGAATTTGATCTTCTGGTGGAAGGTGGAGACGGCCGCGCGGAATTCGCTGAGCGCCGGTCGTCCCAAAATGACATTGTATGATGAGGGAGAGTCAACCACCACAAAGTTTGCTGTCCGCGTCCTCCTGAGCGGCTCTTCTCCCAGTGAGATAGCTAGTCGGATCTGTCCGACCGGCAGGACTTCATTGCCCGTAAACCCATAGAGGGGGGTTTTCATGGGCAGCAGCTCGGCGCGGTCAATTTACAGTTGATCGAACGCCTTTTTGAATATGATGTTGACCGAGCTTCCTGTGTCAATAAAAACGCGGTGAATAGTATAATTAGCTATTACCGCTTTGATGAGAAGAGCATCGTCGTGGGGGACTTCGACTCCTTCCAAATCCCGAGGCCCGAAACTGATTTCGGGTCCACTTGCCCGTTCCTGGCTGTAGCCGACCGCATGGATCTGGAGCTGTCGGACGCTCGCCTTCCTTGCTCGGTTAGAGTCGCCTCCAGTCGGCCCGCCAGCAATAATGTTGATCTCGCCTCGGGAAGTATTACTTCTATTTTCTTCTTCCCGAGCGGACGGTCGGGACCGTTCTCTAGACATTCGGCGATTCTCCCGCCTCGGAGAGCGATGCCGATCGGGAGTCTGTTGTTTTCTCCTGTCAGCTTGAGTCTGATCGACTTCATGAGTTCTCTGTCGTCTATCGGATGAGGGTGATCGTCGACCACCACTTCGGGAAACGGGATGAGTAATCAAGGGAAGACTTCGACAATCCCTTGTGTTGTGCGTATCCGTCCGGTGGAAGGAGCAGAACATTGGGGTCCATTTCTTCTTTGGCTTGGGCCGAGCGGCAGCTACCTCCTGCACGTGGGACATAGCATGGGGGGAGCGGATTGCTTCGGCCCTCGGTCCTCTGGGTGGTTGAGCAGCGTGCGGCTTCCGCTCGGCAGGAGGAGCCCGCTCGGTTGGAGCTTCTTTTTTCCGGGCTGCTTGGGCTTCCTCCACGTTGATGTATTCGTTGGCCCGGTGTAGCATGTGGTCGTAGTCTCGAGGCGGCTTCCGAATGAGTGATCGGAAGAAATCTCCATCCACTAGGTCTTGTGTGAAGGCATTCATCATGGTCTCCGAGGTGGCCGTTGGAATATCCATGGCCACTCTGTTGAATCGCTGGATGTAGGCTCGGAGCGATTCGCGGGCTTCCTGTTTGATGGCAAACATGCTGACACTAGTCTTCTGATAGCGCCGACTGCTTGCGAAGTGATGGAGGAAAGCCGTCCGGAAGTCTTTGAAGCTTGAGATAGATCCGTCCGGCAATCTCCGAAACCACCGTTGAGCCGATCCAAAGAGGGTGGTGAGGAAAACCCGACACTTTACCCCATCTGTGTATTGATGCAGGGTTGCCGTGTTATCAAACTTGCCCAAATGATCATCTGGATCGGTGGTTCCATTGTATTCGCCAATCGTCGGAGGTACGTAGTGCTTGGGCAAAGGGTCTCGTAGAATAACCTCTGAAAATTGGCGATTAATCCTCTCGGGCGATGCGTCCGCTCGGGGGGCTTTCCCTTTTCTTTCATCTCGTCTAGGCATTTCATCCGAAGAAGATCCCCGATCTCGATTAGTTGCTGCGGCTTCAGGGGTGCGGAATAGGGCCCGATGGAATGCAACGGTGGCCTGTGGTGCTTCCGCTCGACCACCAGATGCTGACGTTGCTTGCTGCTCCGGCCGCTCGGCTGGTGCTTTCTGTTTTTGCTCCACAAGCTTGGCGGCCCTCAACCCGATCAGAGCGTCGAGTTCCTCCGTGGAAAGCGTCACCGTGTGTTGTCGCCCAGCTTCGTCCATTGCTTCCGATCGGATGCAGGACCGTTCCCACAGACGGCGCCAAATTGATCATGTCCGAAAGCTGAATCAACGGACGCTGGACACGTGGCGCTCTCCGAGTCGCTGGCGTGGATCTCCGATTGGTCGTACGAAACTCCGGCGAACCTGCACAGAAGTCGGGCCGGGAAGGGATTCCCGGTGGCGACCCTCCGACGCTCAAGTCAGGCAAGCGAACAGTGAAAAAGTGGCTCCCAAAGTTGTAGAACGCGTACCTCCGGCGAAGGATGAGGGCCTTTATATAGGGCTGGGGGGAAGCGGGTGCACACATACCAAGGTGTACACGTGTCCTCAGCCCATTCCCCAGTAAGGGTCTGTCAGTGAGCTTACCTGACCCCATACTGCTACAGTCCAAGCACGTCTTCGATGGGACAGCTAAACCCCCTGTCGTAAGATTTGGAGTATGGTCTAAACGTAGAACATGCCCGCTGTCAGAGAAAGACGTCCCTTGTCTTTTTCCCCTTGTTCCCGGCCGAGCGTCCGATCGGCCAGCCTATGCCTTACGTCCGGCCGGACACCTATAGTGGTCTACTTGGGAGATTCTCGGTAATGTGCTTTGTGGAGACTGTTAGCAGTATGCTACCTCATGTCTTCGGCCGAGCGTGCCCTCCGCTCGTCCCTACGATCCTGTACTATGAGCGCCGGGGCCCAGCTTCCTGCTGGGGCGCTTTCAGTTAGAACCCGGTCAGCCAGCCGGGCATTCGACCAACCCATATCCGGTCAGCCACCTGGCCATTTGACTTCCGCGTGGCGTTGACTCCCCAGAACGGGGGTCCCCTGTTCTTACCGCCGGATCAATAGGTATATAATACTCCTATAAATAATCTGGTCTATTAACTTCATTGATATAGGACTAAAGAGATCATAGCTACTGTATATGATCATAATAAGCTCCAACAGTAATTATAATACCAATGTCATTAATGACGTATATCAAGATATAGATGTATAAGTGAAAATTACATGAAATGTCATTAGTATATGTCAATTTTCAACTGGTCCTAAGATAATCTCAAAAGATATCAGATCATATTTGTAAAATACTTTATACTAAACTGTAATAGCAAATTATGCTCAACTTTATGATTCCAAAAGGAATCTATATCATATTTACAAACACCAAATGCTAAACAACAATAGTAAATAATGATATCATAATCAGAGTGTCAAACAAACATATAAATTCCTATTAATATTTTGAACTTTAAGTACGTACAATAATCAAAATAAAATGTTTATCTTTATTATCAAATATAGAGTAATAAAATAAATATAGACTCCCGCTAGATGAGTTCTTCTTCCATAAAGACTCTCATATCTATAACATGCATATGAAACACCTTAGGCACCAAGTCTTTGGTGAGTGGATCGACCAATATAGAATCTGTACTGATGTGCTCTACCATGATCTGATAACTCTGAATTCATTTTTTAACCGCTAGAAACTTAATGTCAATATGCTTGGACTTTGATGAACTACGGTTATTCTTGGCATAAAATTCGATGACTTTATTATTACAATAGATCTTTAATGGTCTATCAATGTCATCAACGATCTGTAATGTTATGATGAAGTTCCGCAGCTAAATCCCGTAATTGGATGCTTCATAGCTTGCTACTAACTCTGCCTCTATAGTAGAAGTGCCTACTAGCGTCTACTTGATGCTCTTCCAAGATATAGTCCCTCCAGTAAGTATGAAGATATACCCCGAAGTGAACTTCCTGCTATCCAAACATCTAGTAAAATCAGAGTCTGAATATCCAATCATCTCCAAGTAATCTAATCTCTGATACTTGAGCACATGCCCTTTAGTTCTTTACAAATACCGCATCACTCTCTTTACCGCTTTCCAGTATGACGATCCTAGGTTATTAACATATCCGCCTAACATCCCTACTATAAATGTTATATCTGGTCGAGTACAAACTTGTGCATACATGAGACTTTCCACTACTGACGCATATGGGAATTGTTCCATCTTCTTTATTATAAGTTCAAGCCGTGGGCACTGCTACAAGCTGAACTTGTCACTTCTTAACACAGGTGTATCACTAGGTGTACAGTTCTACATGTCATGCTTTATAAGCACCTTTTCAATATAGGCTTGTTGTGAAAGTCCAAGAATACCTCTTGAATGATCATAATAGATCTATATACCTAAAACAAATGATGCTTCACCAAGATCTTTCATTTAAAAATTACTAGATAAAAATGACTTGGTTTGATATAACAGGCCCTTATTATTGCTTGCAAGCAATATATCATACACGCACCAAACAAGTATAACAAACTTACTCTCACTGAACTTGACATATATGCACTAATCAACAGAGTTTCTTTAAAACCATGTGAGGTAACCACTTAATCAAATTTTAAATACCCCTGATGGGATAGCTGTTTTAAACCATAAATGGATTTCTTTAATCTACATACTAGATGCTTTGAGTCCTTAGACGTAAAATTCTCTGGTTGCATAATATATATAGATTTCTCTATGTCTCCGTTGAGAAATGCAGTCGTTACATCTATTTGATGTAGCTCTAAATGAGCTACAAATATCATGATTACCCTAAGAGAGTCTTTCGTTGACATGGGTAAGAAAGTCTCCTTGTAATCTATGTCTTCTTTCTGAGTGAATCCCTTTGCAACAAAATGAGGCTTATACTTTTTGGCATTGCCTCTTGAATCCCTCTTGATTTTAAATATCTATTTACAACCAATGGACTTCTTACCTTCAGGCAATTGGACAAGTTCCCAAACATTATTGTCTGCCATAGATTTCAACTCTTCTTGCATGTCGTTAATCCACATTTTGGTGTTAGATCATTATTTGACTTCTTGAAAAAATATAGGATCACTTTCCAACCCTATATCAAAATTATGCTCTTGAAGATAAATATAATCATGAGAATTCATGGTTTTTCGTGTTGGTGCAGGGAGCACCAGATGATCGAACCTAAGTTTTGATTATGGGAAAAGGTTTAAAATTAAGTTGTCTTGTGATCTAACAAGATTGATTGAGTATGCAGGAAAGTCCTAAGTTGTCTTAGGCAAAAGTCCTAGTAGATTCTAGGCAGGTGGAAAACCCTAGGGGAGGTAACCCTAGTGTTAGAGTGTATACTAAAAGCCTAGTTTTTGTAAATATTTATTTTGAAATAAAGAATCACATTGGTCAAAATGTCTACATTTATGCTAAGTGTAGTTGTTCAATTAATTTATATTGTAGATAACATGGTGTGTGGTGTCACACACAGAAGATCATGTTATTAGCTCTTTATAAATTATAAACAGTAGCTCGCAACTAAGATGGAAAGGAACAAACCATTGAAATAGTTGTAGTGTAATTATGTATTAATTTATCTTGGCTAATAAATTACACTAGTATACTCTAAGTGTATTAAGCAGGACCATTTAAGGTAAGTTCTTTTTATACTGACTTAATAAAAGAACAAGACCTTAGTTATTATGAAAGTGTGTGCTCTTAATCCTAATATAATAACAAGCACATATATTTAGTATTTATTTCTTTGACTCATCAAAGGGTGAGATTTAGCTCGATAAATCAATAGACCCGATAAGTTAGAAAATGATATTACTTATAGTGTGTGTTGTTGATTATAGAAGGAAACTGTGTCCTAGTAATCTAGGTTGATAATGTCCCCAAGAGGAGCTCATAAGGATTGTCATGTTAAACCCTGCAAGTGGACTTTGTCCGATATGATGATAAGGTTAAGTGGTATTACTCTTGAACTAAGATATTAATTAAAGAGAGTTGTCAGTAACTCATTTAATTAGTGGACATTCGACATCTTAAACACAGGGAGACTAACACACTCATAATAAGAAGGAGCCCAAAATATAATTTGGGATTGGTGCGGTAGTTCAATAATAATTCTTTAGTGGTATGAATTATTATTGATGAAATTAAGTTGGGTGTTCGGGGCGAACACGGGAAGCTTAATTTCATCGGGAGACCAAAACTAATTCCTCCTCTCGGTCCCTATCGTAGCCTCTTGTATATAGAGATTTATACCCACCACATGCCCACAAGAACCCACCTTTATACCCATCCTAAAGAGGGTCGTCCAAGCAAGCTTGGGACTCAAGCTTGGGCAGACCAAGTAAAGAGGATGAGTTAAGTGGTGTGGCCGACCACATCATATTAAAAGGAATTTAATTTTTTAAAATCTTTTCTTATGTGGATATCATGGTTTTAAAAGAGAGAATTTAAAATTTAAATATTTCCTTTTATAGCTTTCTACAAAAGATTAAGTGAAAGATTTGATATCTTTCTTTATTTGTAGTTAAAAGGAAGATTTTAATTTTTGATAGAACTTTCCTTTTTTGTAACCATGTTCGTGTTTTAAAAAGAGAGTTTTATAATTATATATTTCCTTTTATAAGTTTCTACAAAAAATTAATAAAAGATTTGATATCTTTCCTTATTTGTAGATTGAGAGGAAGATTTTAATTTTAAAAGATAACTTTTCTTTTTGGAAATCATCCACATGTTTTAATAGAGAGATTTTAATTTATAAAATTCCTTTTATAACCAACCATGAAGGGAAAAATTATTAGAGAAATTTTTATTTTAAAATTTTCGGAAACAAATTAGGAAGTTTTAATTTTGTGTTAAAATTTTCCTTGCTTGGAGCAATGAGGTGGTCGACCATGATATTTAAGAAAAGGAAATTGATTTTAATCAATTAAAATTTTCTTTTCATGACAAAGATAATAAGGAAGGTTTTATTTAATTTTTTCTTGTTTGCCAAGACCAAGGATTATAAAAGAGGAGGTAGGGGTGCATTCATGTGAGCAACTCTATTCTATTTTTCTCTCTTTTCTTCCTTGGTGTGGCCGACCATCCTCTTCTCTTCTTCTCTTCCTTTTGGTGGCCGACCCTCATCACTCTCAAGGAGACTCTTGTAGTGGCCGAATCCTACTTGGAGAAGAAGAAGAGGAAGGAGTTTCTTGCATCCCTTGGAGCTTGGTGGTGGTGGCCGAACCTCTACATCCTTGGAGGAGTTTTGGTGGCCGGAACTCGGTGAAGAAGAAAGAAGCGCTTGGGTGTTTCTCATCTTAGTAGATCGTTGCCCACACAACGTCCGAGATAAGAAGAAGAATACGGTAGAAGATCAAGAGGTTATTGCTTATAAAGAAAGGTATAACTAATAATTGTTTTCCGCATCATACTAGTTTTTCTTTATATGAATTCCAAACACAAGAGACATATAATTCTAGGTTTCAAATTTGTGATTCGAGTTTGTGTTTTTTTTTTATTTTTCGAATTTGTGATTCGATTGTTCTTTTTGGTTGAACCTAGAGTTATATAAGGAAATTAAATATTAGATTTCATTAAAAGGCTTTGTCTAGGAAGTGGTGGTTGCTCCCATATCCAAGAAGGCCTAGTGTCTCACCATGTTTAACCTAGAAGCCAATTTCTGAAATTAATATTTAATTGAATTTATAACGTAGGTGGATTTGGATCAATAATGTTAAGCATCGTTTGCGATCCAAGTTTAAACCATTAAGAATAGATAAGTTAAATTTGGAATCAATAATGTTAAGTTCCGTTTGTGATTCCTAATTTAATTTCTAAAGAACACAATAGGTTGTTAGGAAAGGTTCGACACTTGTATAAAATTTTTGTACAGTGAAACCGGTACGATCTTCCTAGGACCAACCAACACCTAGGTCCTAAGGGGTGGTAACCCTAGGTGATAGAAAGTCCTAGCTACAATTAGGCAAGTGAAAAATCCTAGGGGGTGGTAACCTTAGGTCATAGGGGGTGGTAACCTTAGGTGGAAAGTTTTTGCGGGTCGAGCGCTTTGGGAAAAACCTTAGAGTCGGGGACTCTAAGTGAAAATCCCGTGGGTTGCGGACCGGGTGAAAGACTTGATAGGTCGTGGAGCGGACATCCAGGATGAAGTCCTAAATACTCGAACGCTGAGCAAATGTCCAATCGGTCTGGAGGACCAATCTGGCAAAAGCTAAATTCTCCTAAGAGGAGTAGGTGAGGATGCGTTCCTCGAAAAGAAAACAGTAGACGTCAGTTCGACCTAGAGTTCCAGTGAAACTCAAAGTCAGGATCGAGCAGTCTGAAGACCGTCAGCAGTCTGAAGACCGTCAAAATAATTTATTATTCATATTTTATTGTGCTAACTTTGGTTTTCAGGGTATACTTTGTTTGTAGACTAATATGTCTTGCAAGAAGGGAGTTGCATAAGGAGAAGCTCGGATGAACAATATCTGAGGCGACTCTGGGGCTGTTGGAGTTGCCTCGGGTGCCTTAGTCAAAGTCCCTGCGCAGCAAGGTGCGAAGGCACCTTCAAGGCGCCTTGGATGCTGGGTGGAAGGTGTCTTCCATGGAGCTTGAAGGTGCCTTCGGACAGATAGAATTCGTAGAAAGGCGCCTTCCATAGAGCTTGAAGGTGCCTTCAACAACCTATATAAGGCAGTCTCGAGCAGATGCTGAATAACAGTTGATCTTTGCAATCTTTCTACTGCACGCTGCTCAAAAGACGATCTAATGAAGCCATAATGCAACTCCGACAATCGGAAGCCCGAAAATTCATTATTATTAGTTGTCGGTATACTTTAAATCATTGTACTTTAATTATTATAGTTGTAATTTTTGAACTGACAGTAGATTGCCCAACAAAGACGATCAACGATCGCAGACCTTGGAGTAGGAATCGTTAAAGGTTCTGAACTAAGTAAAAGAAAAGTGTTAATGCTTATTTTGGTTTTATTTCTTTATTTCCGCTGTGTCTTACTCGAGTCTTGTTTTTAAAACGAGCGCTATTCACCCTCCCCCCTCTAGCGCATCTCAATCCTACATTCCATTCCCTTATGGATTGTCTTAAAGGTACTTATGTTTAAGGTGGTTGACGTACTTGCTCATCAATATGCGGCAATACCTCAATTTCAGTGGTAGGATCCTCCAATTGTATTAGAAATGTATGAGAATATCTTAGTTTACTACGCTCACTGGATGTGTGATACTTATAATATGTGGTATGATAATCACACCGCTACTGATCACACTAGTAGTGACCACAAGAGCATTGTCAACGCATTTCTCAAAAGATACTTCCTGACCTTATTACTCCCACTGTCTTCAATGAACTTGGCATTTTCCTTTTCAAAGAAGGATCTATTAGAGGAATCATAAAATTTATACCCGTTTGACTTCTCAGAGTAACCTATAAAATTATAGCTAACTATTCTTAAGTTCAGTTTCCTTTCATTAGGCATGTAAGGCCTACCATCAGCTGGATAACCCTAGACGTATAAATGCCTAATGCTAGGCTTATTACCCGTCCACATCTCGAATGGGGTTTTAGTTATTATCTTACTAGGTACTTTATTGGGTAGGTAATTACAGTTTTGAGTGCTTCACCACACGAAGACTCTGGTAGAAAAGTGAAAGTCATCATACCTCTTACCATGTCTTTTTTATGGTACGATTACGACGTTCAGTTATACCATTCTGACTAGGAGTACTAGGCATCATATATTGAGGCACAATTCCACACTCAGCAAGGTAATTTGCAAAAGGTTCTAGACGTTGTTCACCTGATCCATCATATCGACCGTAATATTTACCTCCATGATCAAATCGAACGACTTTAATTTTCTTACGTAGTTGAAGCTCAACTTTGACTTTGAAAATTTTGAACATGACCAAAGATTACAATTTCTCATGAATAAGGTATAGATAACCAAATCTGGAATAGTTGTCTATGAAACTAATAAAATATGTATGTTCATTCCAATATGTCTTAGGGAAGATCCATAAATGTTCGTATATATTAGCTCTAAAACATCACTTCAACGCTTAGCCTCCTTGTTTCTTTTGTTAGTGGCATTCCTCTTAACAAACTATATGCAGATATCAAAGTCTGACATGTCAAGGGAGTTGAAAATTACATGTGATATTAACTTTTCTAGGCGTTGTTTGAATATATATCCTAAACGTCTATGTCACAACATAGAAGAATTCTCATCAGTCAATTTGCATTTTGTACCTATACTATGCATTATTATGTTGTCAACTATAGAAGTAAAGTTGTTAAATTTATAAAGCTTATCAACTGAGGAACCATTGTCAGCCAACACTGAATTATAAAAAATACTAAAAATTCTATTTCTAAACGAACAAGAATAACTTGATTTGTCTAAACAAGAAATTGAAATTAAATTTCGTAAAAAAAAAAGGTATAATAAATGTATGTTCTAAATCTAGAAAGATATTGGTTCCTAAATAAAGCCTAAAAACACTAATCGACTCAACTTTAGCCTTTTTTCCATTTCCTGTATAGATGTATCTTTCACCATCAAGCGGAAGTTGGCTCCTGAGACAACCCTGGATAGTTATACCAATGTGAGTAGTAGCACCGGTATCTATTCATCAAGTGTCAGTGGATACAATAGCTAAATTGACTTATAAACTAACAAAGTTAAGATGTTTACCATTCTTTGCACACCAGTTGACGTACTTGAGGAAGTGTTTTTTCATATGACCTTTCTTCTTGCAAACGAAACAAATGTATTCTTTATCCTACTTCTTATGCTCCTTATGGCCATTGCCTTCAGAATCTGTAGTTTGTGTTGGACCCGTGGGCGGCCGGAAGGAGGGAAGGTAAACTAGCCCTGCAAAAATAAGACGAACCTTCCTTAGACTTTAACTCAGATTAGTAGTGCAAAAAAACACAAAAATAAATGAACAACTAAAAACAATGAGGCCAAGAAGTTACTTGGTTACAACCGGAGAGGTTGTTAATCCAAGATAAGTAAGCACACTAAAAGATCTCCTTCTTTGAAGGCGGAGAAGCCTCTTACACTCGTTGAAAGCTCAGAAAGCAACAAGGAAATGAATACAGGAGTTGCTCTGCATTTTCCTTGGTTTAGGGGTCCTTTTATAACCCTTGGGAAAATCTATCCGCGGTTGGATTGAGCCTTCCATAGGGGTGGAAGGCGCCTCCAGCAAGGCAAGCGAGGATAAAACTTTATCCTCGCCAACGTTCATTTCTTGCCTGGTCGAAGGCGCCTTCCATAGGACTGGAAGACGCCTTCGTACTGTTCATCGAAGGCACCTTCCAACCATGGAAGTGTTGGTTGCTACTGGGAATATCGTACCAGTTCCCCTGTACAAAAATTTTGTACAAGTCCTGAACCATTCCTAACAACCTATTGTGTTCTTTAGAAATTAAATTTAGAATCGCAAACAGAACTTAACAATATTGATTCCAAATTTAACTTATCTGTTCTTAGAGGTTTAGACTTGGATCGAAAACGATGCTTAACATTATTAATACAAATCCACCCATGTTACAAATTCAATTAAATATTAATTTCAGAGATCGGCTTCCAGGTTAAACATGGCGAGGCACTAGGCCTTGTTAGGTATGGGAGCATTCACCACTTCCTAGACAAAGCCTTTCAACGAAATTCAATATTTAATTTCCTTATAGTAACCCTAGGTTTAACCAAAAAGAATAATCGAATCACAAATTCGAAAAACAAAAGAAACACAAAATCGAAATCATAAATTCGATAGCCTAAATTCATTAGTCTCTTGTGTTTGGTATTTCAAGATCTAAACAAAAGGACGAACTAGTTATGATGTGGAAACTAATAACTAGTTATACCTTTTGTAGTTTATAGACCTCACGATCTTCTGCCGTATTCCTCTTCTTATCCCGGACATCGTATGGGTGACGATCTACCGAGACGAGAATCCACCCAAGCTTCCTTCTTCTCCAAGCAAGTTTCGGCCACCACCAATCTTCAAGAAATGAAGAACTTTCGGCCACCAACCAAGCTCCAAGGGATACTAAGAAACAAAGCCTCCTATATCTCCTTCTTCCTCTAACAAGATCCGGCCACCACCAAGCTCCTAGAGATGAAGATGTCGCCGGCCACACAAGGAAGAAGAATAGGAGAAAAGGAGGAAGAGAGGGCCGACCACCACCAAGGAAGAGAAGAGAGGAATAATAGATGATATGTTATGAGGTGAGGCACCTCTACCCTCTCTTTTATATTCCTTGGTCTTGGCAAATAAGGAAAGTTTTATAAATAAAACTTCCTTATATTTCTTGCCAATGTTTAATAAGGAAAATTTAAATAAAATTTCCTTATTAAACCTCTAATGGCCGACCACCTCATTGTCCTCCAAACAAGAAATGTTTTAAACAAAAATTAAAACTCTCTAATTTGTTTCCGGAAATTTTTAAAATAAAAATTTCTCTTTAAAAATTCCCTTCATGGTTGGTTATAAAAGGAAACTTTTATAAATTAAAATCTCTCTATTAAAACATGTGGATGATTATCAAAAAGGAAAGTTTTCTCCAAAATTAAAATCTTCTTTTTAATTACAAATAAGGAAAGATATCAAACATTTCTCTTAATCCTTTGTAAAAACTATAAAAGGAAAGATTTAATTTTTAAACTCTCTTTTAAATCATGGCTTCCACATAAGGAAATATTTTAAAAAATAAAATCCCTTTTATTTTATTGTGGTCGGCCACCTAAGCTTGGGTTTAAGCTAGGACCGACCACTTCTTAAAACCAACTCACCTTGGTTTGGCCGGCCCTAGCTTGGGCTCCAAGCTAGGCTTGGTCGGCCACCTTAAGATGGGTAAGAAGGTGGGTATAGGTGGGTATAAGACTTTATAAATAAGAGGCTACGACAGGGACCGAGAGGAGGAATTGGTTTTGGTCTCCCAATGAACTTGAGCTTCCGGTGTTTGCCCCGAACACCCAACTCGAGTTTCTCAATAATAACTCATACCACTAAAGAGTTATTATTGAACTACTGCACCAATCCCATATTACTATATAGGCTCCTTCTTATCATGAGTATGTTAGTCTCCCTGTGTTTAAAATATCGAATGTCCACTAATTAAATGAGTTGTTGATTATAGAAAGAAACTGTGTCCTAGGAATCTAGGTTGATAATGTTCCCAAGAGTAGCTCATAAGGAATCTAGGCCCTCATGACTTTGCTCTTGGGCTCTACCCAAAAGGCCTCATGCCAATGAAGATATCTTGCATCCTTTTAACCCCATGATCTTTACCAAATCTTTCCAATGTGGGACTTTGATTGAACCCCAACATTAAGGATATCTGTCTTGACATCCATTTGCCAAATCTCATAATCTATATGAGCAGCAATAGATAAAAGAATCTGGATAGACTTAAGCATGACTACTGGTGAAAAAGTTTCCTCATAATCGATACTCTTTTTCAACAAGCCTTGCTTTGAAAGTTCCGACCTTCCCGTCTGTCCTTCTTTTTCTATTGTAGACCTAATGGCTTTTACACCATTTGGTGATTCTACAAGCTCCAAATTTTATTAGAATACATATATTCTAATTCTGTATTCATTGCTCTTTGCAAAGATGCTGTATTTTTATCTTGGAGTGCTTTGTCATATATTCGGGGATCAGGTTCATGTTTACTTGGGATCAAGTCCAACGACTCTTCCAAAAACATGAATCTTTCAAGTTGTCTTACAACTCTCCCACTATGATGAGACACTATCTGTTGTTGTGCATCATTTGTGATACATGTTGCAGTTTCTTGTGATATTTCATCTTGTACTGTTGGTACTAAAATAAGCATGCCCTCTCGCATTTCTTCTAGAACAATTTCACTCATGGGCTTATGGTTCATTACATAATATTCCTCTAAAATTCGAGCATTGGTGCTAACAATGATCTTCCGATTTTTAGGATTATAAAACAAACCATCTTTCATTCCCTTAGGATATCCCACAAACAGACAAACTTCTGTATGTGATTCCAACTTGTCAGTATCTCCCTTCAGCACATGTGCTGGACTACCCCATATCCGGATATGACTCAGACTAGGCTTACGCCCATTCCACAATTCCATGGGAGTTGAGGGTACTGATTTAGAAGGTACCATATTTAGAATGTACACTGCTGTTTCCAGAGTATATCCCCAAAACGAATTTGGTAATTCTGAATAACTTATCATCGATCCAACCATTTCCATAAGAGTCATATTCCTTCGTTCTGCCACACTATTCTGTTGGGGTGTTCCAGGTGCAGACAATTGGAATTGAATTCCAGCTTCTGATAAGTAATTCCTAAACTCTCCAAAGAGGTATTCTCCACCACGATCAGACCGTAGTGTCTTGATACTTTTACCATGACGTTTCTCCACATCAGCCTTGTACTTTTTGAACTTATCAAAGCATTCAGACTTGCGGCGCATCAGGTAAATGTATCCATATCTCGAATAGTCATCTATAAAAGAGATAAAATATTCGAAACCACCTCTTGCCTGGATAGACATAGGATCACACAAATCAGAATGAACCAGTTCCAACACATCTTTGGCTCTATATCCCTTGGCCTTAAAAGGTCTCTTGGTCATTTTACCTTCCAAGCAAGATTCGCAAGTTGGAAAGTTTTCCAACACTAATGAACTCAAGAGTTCATCGACTATTAGCCTTTAAATCCTACTTAAGTTAATATGACCAAGCCTTAGATTTCAAAGATATGTTTGATTCATTTTCCAAAGGTTTCTTTCTCTTATTAGAATTAGAAGATGCGTTATTAATTTCCATTTATTACATCGTGAGAGTTTTTGGATTTAGAATATCTAAATTGTCAACCAACGTACCAGAACAGATAACTTTCCTATTTTTCTTGATAACAACTATGTTATCAAAAGAGACAGAATATCAAGTTCTTTGAATAGTTTAGAAACTGAAATCAAGTTCTTTCTAAACATGGTACGTAAAGATAATTTCTTAAAATCCATGTTTTATTCCTATCAGAGGATAAACTTCTCCCACTGCAACAGCTGCTACTTTTTGCAGCAGTGCCCGGTGATTTCCCCTTCATATAGTTGTCGGGTTTCCTGGAACCCCTGCAATGAATTGCAGACATTATTAGTGGTTCTCGTATCTATACACCATGTACTGGTAGATAACACCACTAAACATATTTCAACAACTAATGAATAAAATACACCTTTATTGTTCTCAGTTCTGAGAGGGCAGCCCACCTTAATGTCTAAATTTTGTGTTCAATCATTATAATTGGGACTACTAAGTTTGTTCTCTTTTAGTATAATAACCAATGGGTTGAAAGTCATCCTAAGAATCATAAAATAAACTTTGATCAAGACTCTAAATTTAGAATAATATTGATTCCTCAAACAATATTATTTAAATTTACCAACACCTCAAACACCGTGAATTTTACATGTCATGATAGTGTGGACGTATACAAAATCAAACATTTGTAAGAGGAGGTTTTACCCATTAATTTTATTTTTGTCAACCTAACTTTATGAAAAATAAAATTAATAGTTGGATTTTTCCTTCGGTCGCACAAATAACAGCAGTGACTCTGATGGGGTGGGGAGGATATTATTAAATGTGCCTAAGTGTATACCATTACTTGATACTTAGTCCATTAGATAGGATTGTGCCCCTTCAGATGGAGAAGATCACACACTCCTAAATGATTTCCTATAACCATCCATAAAGGAAGTTTGATCTAGTGATCTGCAAACAAACTCATCCGATGGGGAGGGAGACACTCAGAGTCAACACGTAAGTTTATCACATCACTTACAAACCAGTAATGGAGACCGTGGAATTTATTTACTAATCTCTCTCCCACTTAGTTATTTAAGGTGAGGAATTTTAACCATGTAAGCACACATCACATGCACACACACATCACAGTAAATAAAAGCAATAAATATGAAAATTAATTTTCCAACTATTATGGCTTCTTCCATCACTGTCCTCCGTGTGCTGCCAACCCTAGTTGTTGTCATCTTTAGCCACCACAATCGGGTCTTGTCACCGCATCTATCTTGCTTCCTTTTCCACTGCGCCTCTGGTCCATAAATAGTACCATGCCTCACAAGGATATGATCCGCGACAAAAATAGAATATTACATATATCGATCCTATATTCCACAAAGGAATGTACATGTAATATAAATCGAAACAAAAATGTAAAATCCTAAAACTAATACAGTTCTTGCTGTATTTAATACATACAATCATGCACACACAAAAATACCCTTGACATGTCCAAGGGTCTAATCACACACAATATCTATAAACCATAATAGTTGGAGCCTGCAACCACAGAGTTAGCACATCCTATTATTATCCTGCCTAAATTATTTATGACATGTGCATAATTAAACTGAAAACTAAACACACAGAGGCAAACCCTAGCTCTGATATCAATTGTTGGTTGATACTCGAAATATCGTACCGGTTCCCCTGTACAAAAATTTTGTACAAGTCTTGAATCATTCCTAACAACCTATTGTGTTCTTTAGAAATTAAATTAGGAATCGCAAACGGAATTTAACATTATTGATTCCAAATTTAACTTATCTGTTCTTAGAGGTTTAGACTTGGATCACAAACGATACTTAACATTATTGATCCAAATCCACCCATGTTACAAATTTAATTAAATATTAATTTCAGAGATTGGCTTCCAGGTTAAACATGGCAAGACACTAGGCCTTCTTGGGTATGGGAGCATCCACTACTTCCTAGACAAAGCCTTTCAACGAAATTTAATATTTAATTTCCTTATAGTAACCCTAGGTTTAACCAAAAGGAACAATCGAATCACAAGATCAAAAAAAAACAAAAGAACACAAACTCGAATCACAAATTTGAAACCTAGAATCATATGCCTCTTATGTTTGGTATTTCAAAATTCATACAAAGAAAAACTAGTATGATGCAGAATAGAATTACTAATTATACCTTTCTTTGTAAGCAACAATCTCTTGATCTTCTATCGTATTCCTCTTCTTATCTCGGACGTCGTGTGGGTGACGATCTACCGAGACGAGAATCCACCCAAGCTACCTTCTTCTCCAAGCAAGTTTCAGCCACCACAATAACTCTAAGAAAGGATGAGGTTCGGCCACCACCACCAAGCTCCAAGAGATGCTAGAAATAAAGCCTCCTTTCTCTCCTTCTCCAAGCAAAATCTGACCACCACAAGAGCTCCAAGAGATGATGAGGTTCGACCACAAGAAGAAGAAAGGAGAAAAGGAATAGGGTCGGCCACACCAAGGAAGAAAAGAGAGAGGAATAATAGATGATATGTTGTAAGGTGAGGCACCTCTACCCTCTCTTTTATATTCCTTAGTCTTGGCAAATAAGAAAAGTTTTATAAATAAAAACTTCCTTATATTCCTTGCCATTGTTTTAAGAAGGAAAATTTAATTAAAATCTCCTTATTAAACCTCTAATGGACGACCATCTTAATCCCTCCAAACAAGGAAACACTACAAGAAAATTGGGATTCTACAACACTTAAACGACAACGCTTTTTTTAAAAAGCGTTGTCTATTTTTTTTAACAACGCTTTTAGTGAAAAGCGTTGTCTATTTCATTATTTTGTTATTAATAGACAACGATTTTCTAAAAACCGTTGTCTATTAGTGATTTTTATGGGTCAAAGACAACGCTTCGTAAAAATCATTGTCTATTAGTTTTTTTTTAGTGTCTACGACAACGATTTTTAATCTACTTTCAAGTTATCATCTCAATCTTAAGTGATCTAGACCGCTTATCTCAAGATCTGACGGCTGGATCTTCATCCATCTTCATCACAATATCGACGACCCAGATTAAAGGAGGAGGAAACTTCGTTTCCTTTTACCCATGCGATGACACAGTGTTGTGATTCCTTTCTATTCACGACATCTCCTCTCGCGCGGCTAGGGCACGCGACCTCCCACCGCCGGCCGTCTCTTCTTCCTCACCACCGGCCGACAGCTCTTTCTTCTCTTCACTGCCGCCGGCCGGACCTCCATAGCCCACCCTTCTTCTTGATTCCAACGGCGACAGCAGCAAGCACCGACGATGCATTATGCGGGTTCTCTGCCTCAGGTCCGAAAGGCTATTTCCTTTTCACTATTCCCCGTCCTTTCCGTCTCCTTCAAAGTTGACTTTTTGGTTGATACGAGGAACATCTCCTAGTAGATTCTTATTCAGCTTCTGTGTGCCTAGTCCCTACCGATGAATTTAATTAATGGATATATGTGTTTGGTGCTACTTTTCGCAGGTAGGGCATGCTGGGTGTGCAGACGTTGTTAATAGAATCCGGGGAGTGCTTGGCGGGAGAGGGGATTTTCGGGCTGTCAGGGAGATGAACTACAGGAGCAGTTCGATTTCTTCAGGTTTGCTTCCCTGTGTTTCTTCCACTTTCGATCTCTTGTTTTCAGTGGGGATTGATTGATCTTATGCTTTTGGATTGAAATCAAGCTGCTAAGGCTTCTGCCAGGGCATTTGATTTCGGAAGGACCCATGTGGTTCGACCCAAGGGAAGGCATTTGGCCACTGTCGTGTGGCTTCATGGCCTAGGTGATAATGGAGCAAGGTACTTGACATTCCCTTTGTTTTCCTTTCTTTGGTGTGTGTTCTCTGTATGTGTGATTACATATTCTGAATTATGGTATTAGCAAGACTGATTTTTGGTGTTTGCGAATCTTACCCATGATTTTTAATGCTTGCTTGTTCGGTAAGTGAAGTCAAAACTAATTCCCTTGCCTTTTGGTGTTCGGGGTATAACAATGACTACTATGCAATGTTTCCTTTGATTAGTAAGATGTGCTATGCGAATTAGAATCCATGCATGTTCACCTGATGCTGATATGTTTGTTACCTTGCTTCTCAGGAAGTTAGTTATCTACACCATCTGTGCTCGTAGGAAATCTTTGTTCATCATAGGACGTTCATTTTATTGTGCTTGAGTTGACTGCTTGCTGAGACATTGACTCAGTACACATTGAGAAGTGTAAAGTTTTTCTTATGATGGTAATTCGAAAATTAGTTTGTATTCTTATTGGCTTTTAAATGAAGGAGATTTGCTCCTGTTCTTCTTGATCCTGCAATAGAATTCACATTTCTAAATTACAATAGCATGATGTTTTTAGCTTAGATAGTTGGATTTGTATCATATGTAGTTCTTTTAGTGAGAACTCAAAATGATAAAATCATTAGATTTTGATTGAGTCTTTGCTATTTTAGAGCTTTATGTAGATTTCATTTCATGCTTTAGGTTTCGTTCTATGTTTTTCTTCATGTTGTCTTTCATATTGAATAATGTTTTATGTGAATGTTAAGTGCTTGTATTAATTTGACCTTCTATGTTTCAATTTGCACACATTATGATTTCTTTGACTCATGCCCATCAAATGTTTGATTAAATGTCTCTTCCATTATATAGATTTTAGTTGATACACAAGGAGAGCGCCATTTCAGAGCTGAAGTTGGAACTATCAGTCGTGCACACCATTGCCATTTGGTTTCTCTTGTAGGATACTGTGTATCAGAGAATCAGAGATTGCTCGTCTATAATTATGTGCCCAATAGAACTCTTTATTACCATCACCATGGTGAGTAATGATTTTTATTCTTTTTTTTTGGGACCAAGTTAATTCACACAGGTCTTCAAAGTCTACCATCAAATTGTATTTAGTGATGCATGTATTCCTATCCTATCTGGCATTGCTTTTGCAGGAAAAGGAAGAGCAGTAATGCAATGGACCAAGAGGGTTAAGGTCGCTGTTGGGACAGCTCGTGGAATAGCATACCTTCATGAGGATTGTAATTTCTATTTTCTTTCTTGTTCCACTCAGCTTTGTTGACTTGAAATAAATCATACATTAAATCAGAAATTTTTGTCAATTTTATTTCTTGTATCAGGCAATCCTCGGATAATTCACAGAGATATCAAGTCCTCAAACATTTTATTAGATTACAACTTTGAGACTAAGGTTGCCATACATCTTGTTTGGTGCACTGAAACTGTCAGAACTTTGAAACAAAACTATCTACTTTGAAATAGAACTATCTATTTTGTCATCATATGTTTTAAATTCGAATGTCACTATCTACTTTGAAACAGAACTATTTAGTCTTTGTGTATAGTTGAATTCTCCTGTAAATATTAATACTTTGTAATTGAATTCTATTGTTTTGGTACGAGTTTGAAATCATTAGCTGAGCTAATTAATGTTATTTTATATGTCAAATTCAAATCTAGACATGGTAAAAGAAAATTAATAGTTTTGTAAATATAAAAAAAATGATTTTGTAAATAGATTTTTTTATTTTAAAAAGACAACGCTTTTAAAGTGTTGCACAAGTGTTGTCTTTGCCAAAAACAACAACACTTTTAAAGCATTGCAAAGATGATGTTTTTGCAAAAAAATACACAACGCTTTTAAAGCATTGTCTTCGCTACAAACGATAACGCTTTAAAAGCGTTGTCATTGAGCAGACTTTTAACAACAGTGCCTTTAACAACGCTTTTTCAGGCACAAAGACAACGCTTTAAAAGCGTTGTCTATTAGTTTTTTTCTTGTAGTGAAAGTTTTAAACATAAAATTAAAACTTCCTAATTTGTTTTCGGATTTTTTTTTAAATAAAAATTTCTCTTTTGAAATTCCCTTCATGGTTTGTCATTAAAGGAAACTTTTATAAATTAAAATCTTTCTATTAAAACATGTGGATGATTTCCAAAAAGGAAAGTTTTCTCTAAAATTAAAATCTTCCTCTCAATCTACAAATAAGGAAAGATATCAAATCTTTTCTTAATCTTTTGTAGAAACTATAATAGGAAAGATTTAATTTTAAAACTCTCTTTTAAATCATGAAGATGGTTACAAAAAGGAAAGTTTTATCAAAAATTAAAATATTTCTTTTAACTACAAATAAGGAAAGATATCAAACTTTTCTCTTACTCTTTTGTAGAAAGCTATAAAAAGAAAGATTTAAATTTCAAACTCTCTTTTAAAATCATGGCTTCCACATAATAAAAATTTTTAAAAATAAAATCCCTTTTATTTTATTTTGGCCGGTCACACAAACTTGAGTTCAAGCTAGGGCCGACCACCTAATGAAACCAACTCACCTTGGTTTGGCCGGCCCTAGCTTGGGCTCCAAGCTAGGCTTGGTCGGCCACCTTAATGTGGGTAAGAAGGTAGGTATGGATGGGTATAATACTTTATAAATAAGAGGCTACGATAGAGACCGAGAGGAGGAATTGGTTTTGGTCTCCCGATTAAATTAAGCTTCCCGTGTTCGCCCCGAACACCCAACTTAATTTCATCAATAATAATTCATACCACTAAAGAATTATTATTGAACTACCGCACCAATCCCAAATTATATTTTGGGCTCCTTCTTATCATGAGTGTGTTAATCTCCCTGTGTTTAAGATGTTGAATGTCCACTAATTAAGTGAGTTACTAACAACTCACTTTAATTAATATCTTAGTCAAAGAATAGTACCACTCAACCTTATTGTCGTGTCGGACTAAGTCCACCTGCAGGGTTTAACATGACAATCCTTATAAGCTCCTCTTGGGGACATTATCAACCTAGATTACTAGGACACAGTTTCATTCTATAATCAACAACACACCATATAAGTAATATCATTTCCCAACTTATCGGGTGATCCTGTCCGAACCAGGGGTCAACGAACGCTGGGGATGTGGCGCTCCCTGCTGGATCCTCGAGTGCTCAGGCCAACCTGCAACAAAACCGAGCCGGGGGGGTGTCCCGGCGACGGCCCTCCGACGATCAAGTCAGGCGAGGGGATAGATGAAGAAAGTGGCTGCAGGATGAAGACTCTCGTACCTTCGGTTGAAGAAGTGGAGGCCTTATATAGACCTCTCGAAGGAGCCTGGGCGCGTCAATCAAAGCAATCACCTGCTTTCGACCATGCCCAGGTATGGGTCTGTCAGAAGGGCATCCATAAGGTCATACCGCTACTGTATCAACCTCTCCATGATGTGACGGCAAGACCCTCTATCGTGAAATCTTGTGTACGGCATAATCATCAGACATGCCTTTGCTGACATCCCATATCCTGAGCCGAACGAATAGGCCGCTCGGCTAACCTTTGTATCCTCGCCCTTATCCTGGCCGAACGGACCACCCGCTCGGCCCTTCGGTTCAATGGGCAGACACCGGCCCTTGATCCTCCGCGTGAAACCCAAGCCTATGGTGGGTTATCTCGGCTCGCTCGGACTGCTCACTGACGCGGCCATTACCCACTTAGTCAGCCCTCCATCCGTCCTCAGCCCTTCGATGGTCCCCATTCTATCACGGATCACTTGCCTCCCCTTCAAGTCTAGTCGAAGGAGGCAGTGAGTCCGACTGACTGGACTATGTGTCCGAGCGGGCGGTCGTCGCCTTACCGTCGCTTATAATATCCCTTGAGCCATTCGGCCTTTATGCCAAATTCAGCCGCTCGGCTCTTCGTTTTGGATGTCTTGGCGCTCAACGTGGACGTTTGCTTGTCTAAATCTTCTCAAAAATCACGCAAATCCTTTTCATTAAGTCGAAGCATGCGCGGTATGGGCGCATTAATTGCGCCTGGTGACAGAGCGCCACGTGGCTCTTCTCGCGTGGCGGTGATGATCCGTACGATGGGACGCCGATTGTTTTGAAATGGACGGTTAGATGATGACCTCGTCTCTCGTGACCTGCATCCGACGGACGAGGCCGACCAGCCTCGTTCGCATAAAGCCTTCGTCTTCGCCCTTACGCTGCATTCTCTGTTTAATTGCGCGTCCTCCGTCGAAGGTGCCCGCGGCTGCATCGTTCCGGCTGTCCTAGTTCTTGCCTCTTGGTGGTTTTCGGCTTTCTAGTGATCCTCTCCGTTCATCTTCCCTCAGTAAGCTTCTCCCTTCCTTTTGTTCGGCCTTTCCCTTTCGCGGGGAACTCCTTTCGTCCCCTTGCTTACGAACCTTTATCTGTCCTCCGTTTCTGAGTTTCTTTCGGCTTCCTTCTTTCTTTTTCTGGGTACTTTAGTCATGGCGAGCACTTCCGTACCCGCTGTTGATGTTCATGGTCCCTGGTATATGACCATGGAGAGTAAATTTGATTAGGAGGGTGCTCGGCATCTTGTTCGGACGTACGGGATCCCGGACGACCATGAAATAGTTGTAGCCGGCCCGACCGATCGGCCCCATAACCCTCCGATCGGTACCATTTGTTTTTTTCTAGACCAATTCCAGGGCGGCCTTAGATTTCCTACCCATCCATTTATTTTGGAAGTTTGTAATTATTTCCGCATCCCGCTCGGCCAACTTGTGCCGAATTCCTTTAGGCTGCTGAGCGGGGTGGTCGTCCTCTTTAAGCTGCACAGTATTCCACTTGACCCCAAAATATTCCACTTCTTCTTCTACCCCAAACAATCCGAGTTGGGCACTTTTATTTTCCAAAGTAGAATAGGCTTCAAATTTTTTGAGAATATGCCGACCTCCAACAAGCACTGGAAGGAGTTCTTCTTCTATATACGACTTCCCGAGCGGCCAGCATTCAGAACCAAATGGCAGACCGCTGTGCCGACCCAGCCGGAGCTCGGCAAATTCAGAAGCAATCCAGCCTACCTTCATGCGGCAAACTGGTTGTCCGGTCAGCGGTACAAAATCGACTAGTTGCTTCTCAAGGGGGTGTTGTACATTTTTGGATTATCTCCCGTTCGAGCCAATCTTCCCTACCGCATGGGTAAGGACTCTTTACTCACTTCGCCTTTTTTGTCTAACTGATTTTAATTTTTTCTACTGCAGCTGAAGTCATGTGGCGCTCTAAGGCTACTGATCATCTGAAATTGAAAGCCGTGGAAATTGAGGCGGCTACCAAAAAAGAACTCGCCGAGCGGGGTCTAATCCCCAGCCGCCCGGCAGCTACAGGAGAGGGGGGGACGCAGTCCGCCCCTGAAACAGAAGTTACCCAATCCGCTTCAATGGAGGTTGAGGCGGATCCTGTTTCCTCTGCTCCAGCCGAGTTGGGAGTCCCCCAGGCCGGGGATTCACCACTGGAAGTTCGGCGGAAACGTCGAAGAGACCCCAGCCTTCCGCCGACCCAAGAGGGCGAACCACAGGCGCCGATCGAGGTCGCTTCGCCAGATCGCACGCCGTCGCAGATCGGGACCTCAGTGGCCTCGCCCACCGCACAGCCCTCTGGCTCTCCTCCTCGGACTCGTCGTCGCTTACGACGGTTGGGCGAAACATCAACCATAGGGGAGTCCTCGGGCCAGGCGACGGCGGCTGAGGAAGTGCCGGCCGGCCACCCGACCGTCAAGACTACCCTTCGATTCCCATCGGAGGAATATTTATTGTCTGTCGATCGGCCATCAAGCCCCGTTCATGAAATAACCTTGACGGGTCCGCTTGCCAAACTTTTCGAGGACGCCCAGATTCGGGTGGCCCTCATGACGCCCAAGCAGCTCGGCGATAACCACATGCAGCAGGCCACTCAGGTAGGTTCATTTTTCTTCCTGAGCCATGCTACTGTTTGGTTTCTGATTTTATTATTTCACTTACAGCATTGGGCGGAGCAAATCGCCACTAGCCATCGGCTGGCCGAGCTAGAGGATCTCATGGAAAAACTCCAAGTCTCGGGGGGTCCATCGGCCGAGCGGGAGAAACAAGCCCGCGAGGCCGAACAGAAGAAGGCCGCCGACCTGGCTACAGAGGTGGCTCGACTTGAAGGATTGGTGAAGAAATGCGACGCAGACGTGAAGCGCGCCAGTAGCCGGAAGAAGAGGGCGATCGCTGATCTGGACAAGATGAAAGTTGAAGTCCGAGCCCTAGATCAGCAATCTAAGGATCTGGAAGCCCAATTAACTGCCGAACGGGATGGGCGCTCAGCTGAACGCACTAAAGCGGAGGTGGACCAAAAAGTTCTCCAAGATTCACTAATTGCCTCCCGAGCGGCGCTCAGAAAGTACAAGGAGGGAGAGCCGAGTCGCCTAGCAGCAGCGCGCCAAGAATACCTCCGCTCGGAGCGGTTCGGCTCAAAATTTGGTGGCAACGTCTCCTCAACTTTCGCCGAGGCGGTCAAGGTCACCATGGCGTACTTGAAGAAGGGAGGGCACCTTCCTGCTGACCTGAGCATTCCCTCTTCAGATCTGGCGGCTATGATTGACGATATCCCGGATGCCTTTTTTAATTTTGAGGACCCGGAGTGAGGCGAGTTCTTCCAAGTACTTTCTGTATTTCATCCGCTTTGCGGATGTAAAATTTTTGTACGCGCCGTTCGGCCTAGTTGTGTTCCTTTGCTTGTATTTTTGTTTGCCCTTCATTGCCTTTTTTTTTTTTTTTTTTTTGTCTGTTTGGTGCTTATCCGTAGAGTCAGTTAAGCTCCACGTGTTCCCCACTAGGCGACCGATCGGGTCAATCAATTGACTAGATTTCCTTGAAATCGTTTAGCGATTAGCTATACTGTTTGCATTCAGTGAATGCGAAGTATTGGCAAACCGATAGCCGATCGGAGTTAATTAATTTAGTACTTGCGAACGCTCGTTATTTGGCGTCCTTAGTTCCATCCAGTAAGTTCACAGTCGCGGGTTCGGCGTGGATATTTATAGCCGATCGGCGCGGCTCTCGATCTTTAACGACGGAGCTCGTCGGCGCGGATATTTATAGCCGGTCGGCGCGGCTCTCGATTTTTAACGACGGAGCTCGTCGGCGCGGATATTTATAGCCGGTCGGCGCGGCTCTCGATCTTTAACGACGGAGCTCGTCGGTCGTCGGTCTTCTGCTCGGGGATTTATAGACGCCGGCTCGTCTCTACGGTTTAACGTCTGGGCTAGACGGTCTTCCGCTCGGAGAGTTTATAGACGCCGGCTCGTCTCTACGGTTTAACGTCTGGGCTAGACGGTCTTCCGCTCGGAGAGTTTATAGACGCCGGCTCGTCTCTACGGTTTAACGTCTGGGCTAGACGGTCTTCCGCTCGGAGAGTTTATAGACGCCGGCTCGTCTCTACGGTTTAACGTCTGGGCTAGACGGTCTTCCGCTCGGAGAGTTTATAGACGCCGGCTCGTCTCTACGGTTTAACGTCTGGGCTAGACGGTCTTCCGCTCGGAGAGTTTATAGACGCCGGCTCGTCTCTACGGTTTAACGTCTGGGCTAGACGGTCTTCCGCTCGGAGAGTTTATAGACGCCGGCTCGTCTCTATGGTTTAACGTCTGGGCTAGACGGTCTCCCGCTCAGGGATTTATAGACGTCGGCTCGTCTCTACGGTTTAACGTCTGGGCTAGACGGTCTTCCGCTCGGAGAGTTTATAGACGCCGGCTCGTCTCTACGGTTTAACGTCTGGGCTAGACGGTCTTCCGCTCGGAGAGTTTATAGACACTTGCTCGTCTCTACGGTTTAACGTCTGGGCTAGACGGTCTTCCGCTCGGAGAGTTTATAGACGCCGGCTCGTCTCTACGGTTTAACGTCTGGGCTAGACGGTCTTTCGCTCGGGGATTTATAGACGCCGGCTCGTCTCTACGGTTTAACGTCTGGGCTAGACGGTCTTCCGCTCGGAGAGTTTATAGACGCCGGCTCGTCTCTAGGGTTTAACGTCTGGGCTAGACGGTCTTCCGCTCGGAGAGTTTATAGACGCCGGCTCGTCTCTACGGTTTAACGTCTGGGCTAGACGGTCTTCCGCTCGGAGATTTATAACCGGTCGGCGCGGCTCTCGATCTTTAACGATGGGACTCGTCGGCCTTTCAAGGCTAACTCCTTACCAGGTCGAGCGACCTTGGCCTTCTTATCATATCCCGCGCTAGAACAATATTTATGCCCGGCCGAACAGCACGGATCATTCGCTTACGAGTTTAAATATATAACCCTCCAGGCCGATCGGCTCGGGGCCTTCATTGGTCGAGCGCTTGGCTCGGTTATTATACCTCCGGCCGAACGGCTCGGGGCCTTCATTTTTTCGTTGACGATGCCTTATATTTGTTCTCTTAATTTTTCATTTCTGCATTTCAAGTATTCAGTCGAAAAAAGTACATAGGATGATTTACATTGGCACACCTTTCACCCCGCCCGGTAAGGCTGGAGATGGTTCGCGCTCCACGGCCTATCTAGCTGCCGACCGTCCTCATCCTCCAAATAATACGCGCCCGAGCGGAGCTTTTCGATGATTTTGAAGGGGCCTGCCCACGGAGCTTCAAGCTTGCCGACGTCGCCGACCGGCTTGACTTTCTTCCAGACAAGATCGCCGACCTGGAATGATCTGGGAATGACGCGCCGGTTGTAGCTTTGCTTCATACGTTGACGTACGGTACGCCATCAGCCGAACGGATGCCTTGGCCCGCTCCTCATCAACCAAATCCAGCTCCATGTTCCTCCGCTCGGCGTTGCCTTCATCGTAACATTGGACCCGGACGGACTCGACGCCGACTTCAACCGGAATGACCGCTTCGCCGCCGTACACTAGATGAAAAGGTGTGACGCCCGTTCCTTCCTTAGGAGTCGTTCGGATGGCCCATAAAACGCCCGGCACTTCATCCGGCCAACTTCCTCCCAAGTGGTCGAGCCGAGCGCGCAGAATACGGAGAATTTCCCGATTGGCTACTTCGGCTTGACCGTTGCTTTGGGGATAAGCCACGGACGTGAAGTGTTGCTCGATGCCGTAGCTTTTGCACCAATCTTCTAGCACCTTCCCTGTGAATTGCTGCCCGTTGTCGGAAACCAATCGGCGAGGGATGCCGAACCGACAGATGATGTGTTGCCAGATGAATTTTTTGACCATCTGCTCGGTGATCTTCGCCAGCGGTTCGGCTTCCACCCACTTGGAAAAATAGTCGACGGCCACTAGCAAAAATTTCCTCTGCCGGTCGCCATCGGAAATGGACCGACAATATCCATTCCCCATTGATCGAACGGGCATGAAATGGTGGATGCCTTCATTTCTTCGGTCGGTCGGTGGGAGACGTTGTGATATTTCTGGCACGAAAGGCATGTAGATACTGTCCGAGCGGCGTCTGCTTGCAAAGTTGGCCAAAAATACCCAGCCAGGAGGATCTTCTTGGCTAACGAGCGTCCGCCCGGATGCCCCCCGCATGGTCCTTGATGCACTTCCTGGAGGATGTAAACCGAGTCCTCTGAGCTCACGCATTTCAATAACGGGTGCGAGAAAGCTTTCTTGTAAAGTTGATCGCCGATGAGTGCGAACCGACCGGCCCTCCTTCTTAGCAATCGGGCTTCATACGCATTGGATGGTGCAGCGCCCGAGCGGAGGAATTCTATGATGGGTGTCCGCCAATCGCTTGGAAATGTAAGGCTTTCCATCCGGTCGACGTGCGCCACCAGCAGTACTTTTTCAACTGGTTGCTGAATGGCGACCGGCGTTATAGAACTTGCTAGTTTGGCCAACTCATCGGCTGCCTGATTCTCCGTTCGGGGAATCTTCTGAATAAGAACCTCTCGGAAAGTAGCTTTAATTTTTTCAAAGGCCTCAACGTAGAGTTTAAGCCGAATGCTGTTGATCTCAAAGGTGCCAGAAAGTTGCTGAGCGGCCAACTGTGAATCCGAATAGAGAGTCACCCGACCGGCTCCCACATGCCATGCTGCCTACAATCCGGCTATGAGGGCCTCATACTCTGCTTCATTGTTGGTGGCTTTGTAGTCCAGCCGGACGGATAGGTGCATCTTTTCTTCTTGGGGTGATAGCAGCAATATTCCAATCCCACTTCCGAGCCGAGTGGAAGACCCATCCACATATATTTTCCACATAGCTTCCGGCTCTGGCCTTTGCACTTCGGTCACAAAATCAGCCAAGGATTGCGCTTTGATCGCCGAGCGGGGCTGGTATTGGATGTCAAATTCACTTAGTTCTGTCGTCCACTTGATGAGCCGTCCGGACGCTTCTGGATTCAACAGTACTCTTCCTAGTGGACTGTTCGTCCGGACAATGATGGTGTGAGCCAAGAAATATGGTCGAAGGCGCCGAGCGGCTAGAACCAAAGCAAAGGCCAACTTCTCGAGCCCAGTGTAACGAGATTCGGCATCTTTTAAAATGTGGCTCAGAAAATACACCGGCTGTTCCTCGCCGCTGGACCTTACAAGTGCCGAGCCTACAGCATGCTCAGTTGAAGACAGATAAATATAAAGTGACTCACCCCCGATCGGCTTGGCTAGTATAGGCAGAGAATTAAGATATGTCTTCAATTCTTCGAATGCTCGGTCGCATTCCTCGTCCCAGTGAAATTTAATGGCCTTGCGCAAAATTTTGAAGAAAGGGAGGCTCCGGTCGGCAGTTTTGGAGATGAATCGGGACAATGCGGTTATCCGACCGGTCAAACGCTGCACTTCCCTTGTATTTCTTGGAGGCGGCATGTCTTGTAGAGCTTTCACCTTGCTGGGATTAGCTTCAATTCCCCGCTCGGTCACTATATACCCCAAGAAACGCCCTCCTTTTGCTCCGAACAGGCACTTCTGGGGATTTAGCTTGACTCCATATTTGCATAGCGTTCGGAAGGTTTCTTCCATGTCCTTGAAGAGATCGGCCGCTGGGGCGGATTTGATAAGAATGTCGTCCACATAAACTTTCAGATTCTGCCCGATCTGCTCCCTGAACACTTTGTTCATCAAGCGTTGATAGGTGGCCCCGTCATTCTTCAATCCGAACGGCATCACATTATAGCAATATGTGCCGTCGGCCGTTACGAAGCTTACTTTTTCTTGATCTTCCCGGGCGAGCGGCACTTGATGATAGCCTTGGTAAGCGTCGAGCATACAAATTAATTCGCAGCCGGCCGTAGAGTCCACCAGCTGATCTATCCGGGGCAGAGGATAAAAGTCCTTGGGGCATGCTTTGTTCAAGTCCCGAAAATCAATGCAGACTCTCCACTTGCCGCCCGGCTTGGAGACTAATACTACGTTAGCCAACCAACTCTGAAACTGTACTTCTCGTATATGGCCGGCTTCCAGAAGCTTCTCGACCTCCGCCTGATGGAGTTCGACGCTGAAATCTCTTTTTCTCTGCTTTATCGGCCGAGCGTCCGGTCGGACATGCAACTCATGCTGCGCTATGCTCGGCGAAATTCCGGGCAACTCATGTGTCGACCAGACGAATACATCATGATTTCGTCGGAGGCATTGGATCAGCTCCTCCTTCTGCTTCTCCTCCAGATCAGAGGCAACAAAAGTCGTGGCCTCCGATCGGGTCGGGTGAATCTGCACTTCCTCTTTTTCTTCATAAATTAAAGAGGGTGGCTTTTCAGTGATGGCATTTACCTCGATTCGAGGCGCCTTCCGAGCGGAGTTGGATTCTGCTCGGACCATCTCGATGTAGCATCGCCGAGCTGCTAACTGATCTCCCCGTACTTCTCCCACTTTGTCTTCGACGGGGAACTTCATCTTCTGGTGGAAGGTTGAGACGACCGCTCGGAATTCGCCAAGCGTCGGTCGTCCCAAAATGACGTTGTAGGACGAGGGAGAGTCGACCACCACGAAATTTATTGTCCTGGTCCTCCTGAGCGGCTCCTCTCCCAGCGAGGTAGCCAGCCGGATCTGCCCGACCGGCTGAACTTCGTTACCAGTAAACCCGTAGAGAGGGGTTGTCATGGGAAGCAGCTCAGCTCGATCAATTTGCAGCTGGTCAAACGCCTTCTTGAACATGATGTTGACCGAACTCCCTGTGTCAACAAATATGCGGTGAATAGTGTAATTTGCTATTACCGCTTTAATGAGCAGAGCGTCGTCGTGGGGCACTTCAACTCCTTCTAAGTCCGCGGGCCCGAAAGTGATTTCCGGTCCACTTGCCCGCTCTTGGCTGCAACCGACTGCGTGGATCTGGAGCTGCCGGACGCCCGCCTTTCTGGCTCGGTTGGAGTATCCTCCGGTCGGCCCACCAGCAATAACGTTGATCTCGCCACGGGAAGTATTGCTCCTGTTTTCCTCTTCCCGAGTGGACGGTCTGGACTGTTCTCTGGACGCCCGGCGATTCTCCTGTCTTGGAGATCGGTGCCGATCGGGCGTCTGTTGATGTCGCCTCTCGGCGCGGGTCCGGTCGGCTTCATGGGTCCTTTGTCTCATTTCGATGGGAGGAGACCGTCGTTCGGCATTCCTGGGAACGGGATTAGCCACGAAGGGAAGATTTCGACAATCCCTCGTGTTGTGCGTATCCGTCCGGTGGAAGGAGCAGAACATAGGGGTCCATCTCTTCTTTGGCTTGGGCCGAGCGGCAGCCACCTCTTGTACGTGTGATATGGCGTGGGGGGATCGGATTGCTTCGGCCCTCGGTCCTCTGGGCGGCTGATGAGCGGCGTGCTGTTTCCGTTCGGCATGAATAGGTGCCCGCTCGGTTGGAGTTTCCTTTTTCCGGGCGGCTTGCGCTTCTTCCACGTTTATGTATTCGTTGGCCCGTTGTAGCATGTGATCATAATCTCGGGGCGGCTTTCGGATGAGCGACCGGAAGAAGTCCCCATCCACTAGGCCTTGTGTGAAGGCATTCATCATAGTCTCCGATGTGGCCGTTGGAATATCCATCGCCACTTGGTTGAATCGCTGGATATAAGCTCGGAGCGATTCACGGGCTTCTTGCTTGATAGCGAACAGACTAACGCTAGTTTTTTTGATATCGCCGACTGCTTGCAAAGTGGTGGAGGAAAGCCGTTCGGAAGTCTTTGAAGCTGGTGATAGATCCGTCCGGCAGCCTCCGAAACCACCGTTGAGCCGATCCCGAGAGAGTGGTAAGAAAAACTCGGCATTTTACTCCATCTGTGTATTGATGGAGCGTAGCTGTGTTATCAAACTTACCCAGATGATCATCCGGGTCTGTTGTTCCATTGTATTCGCCGATCGTCGGAGGCACGTAATGCTTGGGCAGAGGGTCTCGTAGAATAGCCTCCGAAAATTGACGATTGATCCGCTCGGGAGATGAGTCCTCTCGGGGGGCTTTCCCCTTTCTGTCATCTCGCCTAGGCATCTCGTCTGAAGAAGATCCTCTATCTCTTCGAGCTGGTACGACTTCAGGGGTGCGAAATAAGGCTCGATGGAATGCGACGGTGGCCGGAGGTGCTTCCACTCGGCCACCCGACGCAGACGTTGCTTGTTGCTCCGGCCGCTCGGCTGCTGCTTTCTGTTTTTGCTCCACAAGTTTGGCGGCCCTTATCTCGACCAGAGCGTCGAGTTCTTCCGTGGAAAGCGTCACCGTGTGTTGTCGTCCAGCCTCGTCCATTGTTCCCGTTCGGATGCAGGAGCGTTCCCACAGACGGCGCCAAATTGATCCTGTCCGAACTAGGGGTCAACGAACACTGGGGATGTGGCGCTCCTTGCTGGATCCTCGAGTGCTCCAGCCAACCTGCAACAAAACCGAGCCGGGGGGGGTGTCCCGGCGACGGCCCTCCGACGATCAAGTCAGGCGAGGGGATAGATGAAGAAAGTGGCTGCAGGATGAAGACTCTCGTACCTTCGGTTGAAGAAGTGGAGGCCTTATATAGACCTCTCGAAGGAGCCTGTGCGCGTCAATCAAAGCAATCACCTGCTTTCGACCATGCCCAGGTATGGGTCTGTCAGAAGGGCATCCATAAGGCCATACCGCTACTGTATCAACCTCTCCATGATGTGACGGCAAGACCCTCTATCGTGAAATCTTGTGTACGGCATAATCATCAGACATGCCTTTGTTGACATCCCATATCCCGAGCCGAACGAATAGGCCGCTCGGCTAACCTTTGTATCCTCGCCCTTATCCTGACCGAGCGGACCACCCGCTCGACCCTTCGGTTCCAGCCGGGCAGACACCCGCTCAGCCCTTCAGTCCTCCCGCCTTGGCATCGGAAACCCAAGCCTATGGCTGGGTTATCTCTGGCTCCGCTCGGACCTGCTCAACTGCTTGACGCGGCCATTACCCACTTAGTCAGCCCTCCATCCGTCCTCAGGCTGGGACCCTTCAGGAAGTGGGTCCCCCATTCTTACCGCCGGATCATCGGGCTTATTGATTTATCGAACTAAATCGCACCCTTTGATAAATCAAAGAAATGAATATTAAGTATATGTGCTTGTTATTATATCATGATTAAGAGCACACACTTCCATAATAACAAAGGTCTTGTTCTTTTATTTAGTCAGTATAAAAAGAACTTACCTTAAATGGTTCAGCTCAATACACTCTGAGTGTACTAATATAATTTTATAGTTAAGATAAACTAATATCAAATTACACTACGACTATTCCAATGGTTTGTTCCTTTCCATCTTAGTCGTGAGCTACTATTTATAATTTATAAGGAATTAATAACATGATCTTCTGTATGTGACACCACACACCATGTTATCTACAATATAAATTAATTGAACAACTACACTTAGCATATAAATGTAGACATTTGACCAATGTGATTCTTTATTTATAAAATAAATGTTTATACAAAAACTAGGCTTTTAGTATACACTCTAACAGATATGATAGTTCAACTTAGTAGCACGTTATATAGATAGACCCAAGAAAACCCTAGAAACTTTATTCAAACAAAAATTACTTAATCAGTCTTAACAATCCAAAATTAGATTTATTAATCAATTGATACCTTATAGTAATTGATTATCTCAATCGATCTAAAAACCCACTATATATGACTATATAATTATAGTAATTGATTTTCTCTCAATCAATTGATACCACATGTTAGTTCTTGTAAAAACCTAAACTGCATTAATTCTAAAACATAAAGAACTCACATATAAGAAATATAAGAACAAGAAGATCTAGTGTCATCAATTAAGCATAGTATAAGAAAATAAATATATAAATATAATAACAAAAAATGAAGAGTCATGTCTTTGTCATTTAGCATCGTCTAAAAGATCCTGAGGAAGAAGAAGAAGAAGTGGAATCAAACAGAGAGGATCTTCCAAGAGGCTTAGAGTTGATGGCGCTGAAAAACTCTAAGTTTAATGGGGAACCACTAGTTGTGTCAAGATGATACCCTAAACCCTTACGAACCAACCTTATATATAGTAGACATCTATTAGCAGTTCATAAATGATAATAGATGCGGGACTATAAGTTTTACACATATAAGGTCTACATCTAACAACTGAAATCCAAAAAGCTTAAGCTAGATCACATTAATAGATTTAATTTGTACTCATATGTACAACTTATAATTAAATCCATCAATTAAAGATAATAATCAATAAGTCCACATTAGAGCATGATCGTTGCCTTAGCATTAGCTTGACCTCTCTTCACTTTGTTGTTTCATTTCTAAAAATTGATTGAATCTCCAAATGGGTTTTTTTTTTTGAAGGCTTTCTTGATCAAATCTAATTTTTGAAATAATATGTGAAAAAAACTTCTTGATGGATGCACAATGATTCGAAATCATCAAAGAGAGCTAGGAATGCAATGGTGTTATTTTTAGTAAAGTAGATGAAAAAGTTCATCAAAGATTTGTTTACCCAAAAAAAACACTTGAGAGCCACAAAGACTTTAGAATTAAGTGAATCAAGATCAATATCAACAGTCGTGAGTAAAAATTTAATTAAACTGAACAAATGGATTGAATGGATGTAATTTAAAAATTTAGTATATTTTTTAAAAAAAATTAGTTTTTAAAAAAACATTTTAAATTTTCTTATTTAATTAAATTGAATAGATTGAATAAATTAAAATTTTAATTTAAATTAAATTTTTAAATCTTAATTTTTAGACTGAAATCTAATTTTTATTAAATCCAACTGAATTTTTAGTACATAATCAGAAATTTGTATTTAATTCAGTTTTCGATAGAATGAATTGATGTTTTATCTATCGATTTATTTAATTTTTATTAAAAATTTAATACATTCGATGAATTAAAAAATAAATTCAATTAATTTAGTTCAATTTATTGTCAACCAAATACTCAGCAAGTGTAAGTCTACGAAGACTTTTCTATAAAGGCTCTGAAATTAGAAAATTTGAACAGATACACACTTTAAGGATTATTAGGAATAAAGTGGTGTCAATTTAGAATGAATTTTATTATTCTAATCCATTAAAGACTTTTTGCAAAAATTCCATAGAGATTAGGAAGGCTCCAAAATTAGTAAATGTGAACATGAAAAGACTTAAGAGAGTACAACTAGTTTAAAGTGAATGTTATCCATCAATAACCCTTTATAAAAAATCATTAATGGCTGAAAAGGCTTTATACTCAATAAGATTGAACATAGAAAATTTTGTGTAATTAACTTCTAGTCCAGATTAACTAAGTTCAAATTGACTCTGAGTTATTTTTTCAATATTTGATCAATATTTTTAATAGTACAACAAGATGCTAAGTGAAAAAGAAGACTATTGGAGAGGGTGATTATTGATATAATTAATCTCGATGATTGGGAGAAAATTTAAGTAGATCATGATTAATCGAATACTTAGCAGTCAAAAATCTAACAAGGAATTGACAAGTCAAAAAGTTTAAGTTGGTCATAGTTGACCGAAGACTTAACTATAGGAAGTCCAACAAAGAGTTAACAAAGGCTAAATTCAAATGGATCATGGAGGATATGATATTTGGCATGAGATGTGAAGTTCAACGGGTCAGGGAGGATCATAAATTTGTAGTGGTGATGTCCTGATAAGTCAATATTGATCGGATTCTACACAATGGTGAATGCTAGACAACAATGAAGGGTGAAGTCCCGACAAGTCAAGATTTATCGGATGTTAGACAATGATGAATTTCTAACCTGCTAAGGTTGATCGAATGTTAGATAACGATGAAAGGTGAAGACTCGATAGATGAAGGTTGATCAGATGTTAGAATATGGTGAAGTTCTAACAAGTCAAGATTAGCCGAATGCTAGACAACGATGAAGGATAGAGTCTCGACAGGTCAAGGTTAATCGAATGTTATGTAACGATGAAGTCTTAACAAGTCAAGATTGATCAGATACCTGACAAGGAAGTCTCGGTAATAGGTTAACTAAATGTTAAGCAAAGGAAATCATGATAGATTGAGGTCAATCGGATAGATGGTAGAATTCAACATTGGTAAGGCTAAAGTAGATGTATCAGTCGATTAGTAGGGAATTGCAATCCATTGATGACCTCTAAACTCTTAGTTCAGGGTTTTTGAAATTTAGTGTGCATCAGACTATCAGTCGATTACTGGATATGAGTAATCAATTGATGATATTATTACAGTAAACAAAATTTGTTTGAGTTGAGCTGGGAACTCAATTAATCATTATTAGTCGATTAATGATATTATTATAGCAAATAAAATATTTTGAATCCGACTGCAACACTCAACTAATGTAATAACAGTCAATTAATGATGACTAAAATACAATTGTTGTTGTCAAAGTTGAGTTGGAAAGAATTATTCTATAGCTGAAAAAGCTAAACTTAACTGAGCAATCGACTGATGGTTAGACGGAAATAAATCCTGACTTGAAAGCTACAAAGAAGGTTTTGCGGAGGAATTCGATTTGAGGGTTTTGGAGAAAAATATTGTTACATTTCTATACGTTTCAGAGGCCGTCCAAAGCAATAATAAAATAAGATTTATTGTTATAAAGTATTTCATTTGCATTGTTCATATTCTTTATTGTATATTTATTTTTATTTGTGTTGTTCGTAAAGAAAAAAAAATAGAGGTGATTTATACTTGTGTTGCTTTATTTTATTTTTCCTTTCCTACTTCGACTGTGTATAACATTTATAGATGAGCACAACTAAATGACGAATCACGAAAAGCTAATCAATTGCTCGCTCGGATGCTGCGATTTATCTCTTTCGTGATGGTCTTGGATCGAGTACAGCGGGGGCGAGCGTTTTACCACACAACGAAAAGCTAATCACTCCTCTCTATTAACGTCATCCGTCCCAACAAGAAAAAGTTAAGAGAGTGATAGGAACATAGTCGTGCCAGTTTAAAGTGAATCAGATGTGTTAAACTCGTGCCAGTTTATGACTCCAAAAACTTCAGAATCAACAAATTTGAATATGAGAAGATTACACTAGTGCAGTTGCAGTGAATAAGACATGAAAAGGTCTAAGTCCTTGATGGTTGTAAAGCCTTAGGAGTCAACAAATTTAAACACAAGAAGACTCAGGGGAGTAGTGTTACGAATATGCTAGTTTAGAGTGAATTACGCCTTTTTGTTGAAAGCTCTTGGTTGCTTCAGACTCCAAAATAAACAAGTTTGAACATGAGAAGAAATAGGGAGTATTTAGGAATATAGCGGTGTTAGTTTGGAGTGAATCAGATTAGTTCGAGTCCATCAAAGACTTTTAGCAAAAAATTACTAATGACTACAAAGGCTCTAGAATTAAGAAAACTTGAACATCAAAAAAAACTCAAGGGAGAGCCAAGAATTCATTAGTGCCAATTTAGAATGAATTAGATTAGTCTAGGATCCATCAAGTTCTTGCAAAAAATCCTTAATGTCTACCAAGGCTCCATAATCAATAAAATTTAACATGAGAAGACTTAGAGGAGTAATAGAAATGCATCAGTGCCAATTTAAAGTGAATCAGTTGTTGGAACCAAAAAAATTAAACATGGCAACTTGTTTGGAGTAAATACTCCGTTCTAGATCCATTAAGTACTTTTTACTAAAAATCTTTGATGGTCTTGGAGGTTCTAAGTACTAAGAATATATCTATAATGATTTAGAATGATGCCAAGCCTCTATAAACATTAAACACTAAATTTGTTCTAGATACAATGAATAAAATAACCAGGGAAAGGATGATCACAAGGATATGCAAGTAAAGAAATGACACAAACATCCATCTGTAGGGCACTATAAAACTTATATGACAGATTTTTACACTACAAAGAAGAATTAGAGGGGAGTGCCAACATCTAAGCACAATGATGAGCTTTAGAGGTCGTGGATGCTACTCTACAGACTTGCTCAAAGGTCTACTCTACTGCTTGAAACTATCTTTTAAAGCTTTGGTATAAATGTCAAATTCTTCCATATAACATAAGCGGTAAGAGGAGTCGATATTTACATACTATAATTCATTCACATGACAGAGCTAGATCTACTGATAAAGAAAAGTTAGATCAATAGGCATTGTTCATAGGGCAAAGTTGGATCATCCGAATGAATATAGAGTTCTTTTTGAGTTTTTCTATGATCATGTGATCCTTGCATTAAAAATAAAAATACTGTAAGATATTGAACCATCAACAATACTTCATGGGAAAACAATTGACATAAAAGCACCCATAAAAAGTTAGCATTGTAGGAGAATGCCAAGAGGACATGGGACTCGTTTTTTCATGAGCAATTAGATATAATTCTTCATTTTTCTCTAGTGTATTTGTGGTAGATACCAAACTGAATTCTAATACAGATGACAATGTCATACGAACTTAGCACTATACCATTAAGAAAAGCATTGACTGCTGCAAAGTAAACGGTTCCAATATCCTCTCGAAGTTTGTCCCAAGAAACACCAGATGAATGATGAATGATTAAAGTAGCTGCCAGTATAACTCGATGAGCTTAACTCTATTCTTTATTTGCTGAGAGCTAGAGTACATAATCCAAAACCTCAGCGAGCCAGCTTCCTCCACACTGTCCGGCCTCTGTTTATCTCAAGGCCGCTTCCTGACAATCTCAACAAGTGTAAGAATTCCTGTAGATCTTGATCATTGACATGGGGGTCGGAGGCAACAGCCCCATTTGTGCGACCATCCTCTGGAACTTCTGGACCGGCAAGTGAATCCACAATATCACTGTGCTGGCATTCTCGCCGGTAATCAAGAGTGATCGTTTGCAACTCATGGGTGTCTATGATCTCTTGTGGTATGCTCTGCAAGAGTGTCACATGTATGAGAAAAGATTAATTAGTTCTAAGGTGCTTAGGATAGAGTATAGAAGTGTATACTTCGAGGACCCATCCGATGTAGGTCACGTTGTTTACATGTTGGTTCATGTCCAAATCAGCTCTCCTTGGCTGCGTAATTCAAATGGAAATGATCATATCAGCAAAGCAATATCAGATGAATCTTACGCTAGGACGATAGAATGTCCTACCACAAGCCCTAATCGGGAATATTGAGCAGGATCATCCAGTTTTGGAATTTTCTTTAGGCTGCCATTGTTTACCTCTGGAAATGACAATCTACATGGACAGAGTTAGTGGCATACTCACATCTAAATATACCAAATTTCTTCAGAAATGAGTGGTGTAGGAGAGGCCAAGTTAGAAATTATGCTACATATAAAAGATTAGTTTCGTCCTTGTAGCTAAAAGGAAATCCATGATAGTTGAAGGATAAAAAAGAAGACCCATTATCAGATGCTTACCTGGGAGTTTTTGGACAATGCACAAACACTTCTTCTCTGACTTCATCACTTACTCGTTGAAGCTTCCGGGTGTTTTGATTCATCATCACCCACTTGCTGAGACAAAATAAAGTGGGAAGTAATATCACCAGCACTACCGAGAAATAAAATTACGAAATAGAACTAGTTATATTACTACATATTCTTCCTTCAATATAAAAACTTCCAACTGCTCCTAATTGACTAATGTTAACCAGGCAAAATAAATTCACAAATACACTTGCATTTGTTGCAGCAACATCTTTGGCTCAAATAGGCTTGACTGTGATCGAGTGCCAAATAAATCCTATTTTAGATAGAAAGTTTCTGAACATTTTCAATGAAGTTTTCCATCATGATGGTTGGGATGGCAAATTTCTCAAAGGTGGAGCCTTTTCAAACCTAGTAAAGGTTATAGAGTGCATTGAAGGTTGTAGGACACTAAAAGATGTGTAAAGAAGAGAGCTTTCTTCACAGAAAGGGTGTTTTTTTTTTCCAATTTGGCAAGCATTAGAAATGAAGTTTTCAGTGGAAGATTAAGGCATCTTAGTGAAAGTTTTCCATTTTTTATTGTACATTTGCTTTTGCATTATATAGAATTAGATTCTTCCAGTGGAAATTTTATGGACAAATTCATGTTAAATTGTTTGTTTATAATACAAATACACACCTTGGGATGGGTGACCTTTGCCATAAATATGAGAAATCTTGATTTCACTAAGTTGGTTGAATTTAGAGGAATATCACTACAGAGCAGCTAGTAGAGTTCTAAGGGAGGCTCTTGATGAACTGGTTGATAACTAGAAGGTTACAGAAAGGCTGGAGACATTCCCTAGCGTATGAGATGGTTGGTGCATGTAGAATGCTCAGGTGTCACAGTTAATCTCAGGACAACAAAGGGTAAAAAAATCAATTAGTTAACTATAGGAAAAGGGATCTTCGTTCGTGATCGAGTAACTCTATCGATCAAATTAGCTACACATGTGGCAAAAGGCGATTTGCTCGCCCCCAACGCCCCCGCCAACCCGTCCCCATGCCAACACGGAGGAGGTAAATCACGGGTGGCTACTAGCCATTAGTGCAGGTGGCAAGATATGAGGGGGAGGCATACTCGGACACGCCGAGTTTCGAACCCAAAACCTCATGTGGCAACACCCCATGCCTTAACCACCACACCGCTCCGAGGGGACTAAAACTGTGTTGGGTAAAGTTTTTAACGTGATTGGCCTCACAGCAGAGCGGCCCCATACTCCAGAAACCCCCGAAGGGATTTTTTGGAGAGGCACAGTACCACACTGTTACTAAGAGGGCTCGGACACGGCACCGCAGGCAACACTAATATGTTGCTAAGAGGGCTCGAACCTGGCACCTCAAGCAACAAGTGTCTCCGTGCTTGCCACTAGGACAGAGGCACTTTGACGATCAAATTAGCTACACATGGACTCGGATGAGGTGGAGTTAGGTACGTGGATTAGATGGTTTTAGTATGTGGTATTGTATATCAGGCTAAACAGAAGACTGTTCAGGATAAAAGGAGCAAGATGATTCTAGCATATCACCAACAATAATCATGCCTTATTCAACTAGGTGAGGTCGGGATTCTAGCATATCACCAAAGAATTTTAAAGAGCAATAAAACAATCTACTGTTCATATTGGGCACAATCGGCCTTTGATATGGCCCAAATGTTGAATAAATTGTATTTTGAATTTTTTTTTAGATGGTTTCTGATGTGATTTTATATGGCGACGGAAGGGGATACGAATTTCTCAGTAGTAGAGCATTTTAGAGCTTAGAAGACACTGAATAATATATTTATAGATTATAGGAGGCCAAAAGATTACATAGAGAAGAGGATTTTTTTTTTTCTTGGGGAATAATGTTTTTTTTTTTGGTATCTATGGATTTCTGCAAGTGAGGTATTCTTCTTTTCTCCATCTGTATTGAGAAAAGTGTAGAGAGGATTGAGAGGTCTCTTATACAAGGTATGAATATTGGTTTGCCCATTTTCTTTGTACCTTTGCTCTCATATTATATAGACGTTCTCATATTATACAGACCTAGATTCTTTTCATAGATGTAGACTTACACCGAATTACATTAAATTACTATAATCTTTTTGTGTGTTTGTGTTGTTAAAAAACTCTCTTGTGATGGAAGTTAATTTGCATTCTAGATGCTGAATTGGAAGCCACAAGTGTAAGGCTTGAGGCTACATGATTCGAGCGAGTCATTAGAGCAATTTCCAATCTCAAATAGTGATATGAGAGGCACTTGTGACCTTGACAATATTCTCAACCTATTTAATTTCTCTATGTTACTGTTATCTCATACAGATCATTTGATTTTACCCTCATAGAAAGAAAGACTAAACATATTTAGATGCTCTACTTTCTTGTGTATCTTAGTTTAGAATACTGATCTTTGGCCCTTACCCTCATCTAATGCAAAGAAAATACTGGAACAAAATTGATGGCTTAATGGTCATTACAAAACAAATGAGACAGTTAATTACTCTTAAGAAGACTCAATATCTGAAAAGAAAGCTATTATTTTGCTAAAACATATTTATGAACTTCTATTTGTGTTTCTCAAACACATTCATGAACTTGTCTTCTCTATTATTTTCTATTAAAAGCATGAACATTAAAGACAAGGAATAAAAAATATAATTTTGTGGGTAAAAATCATCAGTAACATACACTGTTGGGATGAAGGCATTGTTTGTTGTGGTGATAAATGATTGTATATAGGACTCGATCTAATCAAATTGACCAAACATGTATTTTTCTCCTATTGGCTGTAACCTAGGAAAACAAATTGAATTTTGTTCACACTCGTTGATCAAAGAAACAACTGTGTCTTTGTCCCAATGGTACATGGGAATAGGTTGTGGAGTTTAAACACATAAATTAGACTGAAGTAGACCAAATTAAACAGATCAACCCCCAATTTAAACAAAGTCAAGTCTGTTGGTATTTGTAGAAAGTTGCAATCTGACCTAGTAGCTCTACCGATGACTTCACCAGAAGCCAAATCCTTAAGAATCCAATCGCGCCTTGTTCCCATTCTTCCATCACTTTGGCACCAGGTCTCTATCTCGATCACTTCACCCCTACAAAGAAGCATGATATTAGACCCAATCTGATAAAATGCAAGTAAACAAAAAAGGAGCATTTTCGAGAACCCACCAAGCAGGATACTTGTATACTTCGATGTGCATTCGGGAAGTCACCCATATTAGGCCAAGCTTTCTCATAGTAGGAGTCGTAGCAAATCCATCAGTGGAAAAACCTACACTTTGTGCATGGCTGCCTCCTACTTCCTGAAAATGTGAAAACATCAAACACTGTAAGTATTGTCCTTGTCGCCCTTATCATTTTAGGATCCAGATAGTCAGGTAAACAAAGGGTATGACTGAACAAGTGTTTAACAGAATTAAGAGTTAATCAAACAGATGGAAGAATTGATTAAGAAACACTTAGAACAGGAAGAACACAGGCCAAATCCCAACCGTATGTGGACAAAGTAAATTGTTCTTAGTGTAAATTGAAGATGAAAACGATTAGCATTGCTCAAGAAAAAGGATTAAAGAGAGATCCTACTAAACTCCATCGTGGGCACAGAAAGGGGCGAAGGTACCTAAAGCAGTTATTGAGACGGAAGAACGGTTTCCGAAAAAAGAAAGACAGACGGCACAAAAAGTTTTTGCTTCCAGTAAATTGGGCAAAGAATAACAATCGGCGTAAAGTTGGGATCCCAAACCTGGAGAAGGTTGGCAATGGTCTCCACCGTAGCTGTCTTGTTGATCCCCACCTCGTAGCATCTTATGATAAAACACTCCTTATACGACAATCCGTCAGGCAGCAGACTCCCAAGCCGCAACCTTTCGGCCAACCCCCTCTCTCCGACGCATTTTTCTCCGGTGGCGGCGGCTGCAGCAACAGCCACCTCCAGCCCGGAGGTAGCTTTGCAGGCGCGCCGCACCTCCCCCCAGGTCCTCAGGCGGCGACACTGGCGTGCTGGCGTCGCCTCGCGAGACCGGATCGGACCCAGTGGCGTCGAACACCGCAGCATCGCCGCCATCCAGCTGGACCTTCCAGTTGGTCCACGACAACGAGACGCCAGCAGTCGCACCGCTCGCCTCATGGCCCAACCGTCTGGTTTATAGGATTCATGGGCGATAGGAACGATGACGTGATTGAATTTTCCTCCGCCCGATCGATTATGAACGGATGATAAGAGAAGAAGGCAAATTTGGGGCTGCTGTATAACGGGACGGTGTGGGTCAATGAACGGCCAATATTAGATCTTAGAAGTTGGGGCAATTAAACTCAACTGTAGTCATAGGTGTCATACTGTTTGTATTTAATGTTTAAGCAATGTGATTGAATTTAATATTTAAATTAGGCTGATATATTAAATAGGTAAACCATTAAATACATCGAATGGAGTGTTTATGAATATTTGGGTGGCGTTTGATTTAGGAATTTGGGAATGAGATAATAGATTTATTTTTAAATTTTATGTTCAATTAATGAAAATGGAATTAAAATTTTAGAATGAAATCTAAAAATTTAGGTATTGATGAAACTCACATCCTTAGATTTTGATGGAAATGAAAATGAAAATTAAATTTTAGACAAAAATACGCTTAATATATTTATTTAATTTTTTTCGTATCATTTTCTTTCTATCATTGTTCTCTCTCATCATACTTTCTCTCACCTATTTCTATCGTCATAATTTCTCTTTCCTCAATCTCTCCCACCATACACTATCTCTTCTCATTTCCTCTTATCATACTTTCTTTCTTTTCATTCTCTCTTATTATACTTTTTCTTTCTACATCCTCTCTCATCATGTTTTCTCTCTCATCAGTGTTAACCTTGGGACAATTTGGCGGGGTACTGGAGCGAGTGTATTCGTCTTTTGCCAATATGTTTTCTCTCCCATCACCACTCGTGATTTACCTCCTTCATATTGGCCTTGGGACGGGTTAGCGGGGGTGAGGGGCGAGCGTAGTCGCCTTTTGCCACCATGCTTTCTCTTCCATCACACACTCTTTCATCATTTTTTTTCTCATCACACTTTTTCTCTCATCATACTTTTTCTCTCTTCAATCTCTTCTATCACACACTCTCTCTTCTCATTTTCTTTCATTACACTTTCTCTCTCATTAAATTTTCTTTCTCCTCATTCTCTCTCATCATGCTCTCTCCCATCACGTCTTCTCGGGACAGTCTAGTGGCTATCGTATGAAGTGTTGTCATCATGAGATCTGGGGGTCGAATCTCGGCATAGCCGACGTAAATGTCTCCTTCATGTGTCAATCACTATTCCAAAGGTTAATAGTCACCCATGATTTACCTCCTCTGTGTTGGCCCTGGGACGAATTGGCGAGGGGCATTGGAGGCGAGCATAGTCACCTTTTGCCACCATGTTGTCTCCCATTGCACTATCTTTCCTCATTTTTTCTTATCACACTTTCCTTCTCTTTATTCTTTCCCATCACATTTTCTCTCTCATTATTTTTTTTACGTTTTTTTACATTCAATTTTTTCTCATATCTAATTTTTTCTCTTATTTCGTGTAAGGTTAAAAGAGAAAATTTTAATTTATTCTGATAAAAAATATTTAACTAACTAAATATTATGTTTAAAAATGATATCCTATTGATGATAGTTTTCTCCACGGATTCAGGACCCTTGGGGAAAACCTGAAATGGAGACGAGGATCCCCGATTTATTCGAGGATGGGGGCAGCTTCAAGGATTTTTCGAAGATGGAGGCGGGTTCGGGGCAAGTATAGGGATACTATCTCTATCCCCGAACCCGTCCTAATAAATAATAATAATATTAATAATAATATTATTAATAATATTAATAATATAATAATATTATTTTTTAAAATATTAACAATAGTTTCATTAAATAATATTGATAATAATATTAATATTAAAAAATTTAAATATTAATAATAAAATTATTAATAATATTGATATTGATATTAATATTAATATTAATATTATCATTAATACTAATAGTAAAATAATAATAATAGTATAAAATTAATTTCAAGAATGGGAGCGGGGATGGGTGTGGGGATCCTCATTGGTTTGGGTTCGGAGATTCTCCGAATCAGAAAAAGTGGGGATGAGTATAGGATGGAGGCGGGATGAGAATGATAAACCTATCCTGTCCCGCCCCATTATTATTTTTGTGATATTATATTCATACTCATTCCTATTTCATAATAATAATAATATGCTTTTTCATTCTCATTTTGATTTTCAAAACAGAACCAAATAGCACCGTATACTTGTGTGCGATTCGAATTAATTTTTCTCAAAAGAATGACAAGTTTAGCATGATTTTGTAAAATGGAACGATGCGACATGGATAAATGAACGACCAAGATTAGATCTTAGATGCCGGTGCAATTCAACTCAATTGTAGCCTTATTAGGTGTTATAATATTTGTATTTAATGTTTAAGGAATGTGATTGATTTTAATATTTAAATTAGATTGATATATTAAATAGATAATTGACTAAATTAAATATCTAATTGGATTAGACGAAGTATCTAAGAATTTATAGGACTTCTGAGCGATATGAATGAGATTGAATTTTTATCTGTCCGATGAGCGGATGATAAGAGAAGATAAGTTAGTGAGATGTTCTATAAAGAAACTGTGCGACAAAAGATGAATCTTAAATAGAGTTGTCTTGAGTAGGGAACCTTTGATCCAGTATCCTGATCAAACCCTACCTATTGGTGGGGTAGACCGTGCTCCACTAGTTAAACAAGTAGAATCCAGTTCATCCTACAAATAAATTTACAGGACCTCTCCGAGATCTTAGATTAAAAGATCTGCTCTTAGTTGTCCTGGGTTTTAGACCAACTCATTTTTTTTTTTTCCTTATGTAAATTTTTTACTTAGCACACTAAAGTTCATCCCTTGGCTACCTAAAGCCCGGATCACCTCCTTAATTCTCTATGCTGAACAACAAACGGTAGAACAGAAGCATAAACGTAGAGGAGAGAACGCACGATCGCACGGGAGAAAAAATAGAAGAGAAACTCACAATCTCGTAGACCGCCGCCTTCAACGCCGCACTCCACCGACCTGCATCGTTGTTCTGGTGTTACTTGTTAGTAAGATAAATTTATTTATTCTCATTTCTATTTTCCAATGAAATTAGTATTCCCAGAGGAAAAAAAAAATCTTGATCAAAATTAATGGGTTAAAAAAAGTATTATTTTGTTTGATTTATATATGATATAATATTTTGATTGAGAAAACAATGATGTGACGTAATTAATTATCTGTATATATTATTTTTTTAAAAAAATGGAATTATTTTCTTCCCTTGACACATTTAACTACTTTTCACTACGTGATACCAATGACGCACGTTAACAGTAAGAACGTCATTAATATTATTATTTACATTATATTTTATATGCATTATTAATATTATTATACTTATATAAATAACGACGTGCAAATAAAATACATCGATAAAGTTTTTTTACCATGTACAATAGTCTTAAAATTATAGGAATTTCATGATGAACGTCTTAATCTTCGTTGCGAGAGATTTCATTGACGAGGCGCACAAGAAGTCGCATCCTCGCATTCTTGACACTGATATCTAGGCTTGAGCATATGGTTAGCAATGATAGATGGAGGTTATACAGGTCTCGGGCGCGCCCGACTCGGAGGCCGGGACGTCAAGATCAAGGCAAAAGAGAAGGGGACAGAATTTGTGATGTCAGTGCAGGTCACGACAAGTGAGTCATGCGTGTATAGCACCTCCGTTGGAAGTTCAGGGCAGCGAGAGGGTGGACTTGATGGGGTTAGATCCAGTTTTCTCAGGACCTTTAGAATTTGTTCTTTCATCGCAGAAATAATTCCTTTGCTTTCAAAATTTCTGGATGTATTATCTGCTTTCGTGTTGAATTTGGGAAGGATTGATGAGAACATTGAGGACGAAGATATTTATCTTTTACCATAATATTTTGGGACACTATCTATTGTGAAAGATTAAGTGTTTGGATGGAGAAGTTTGATAGTGTTTTTGGGACACTATCTATTGTGAAGTTTGCTATTCACATATTTTTATTAATGATAATATATTCTATATAAATAACATAAATAGAAAAAACACATAAAATAAAAAAAATACATAAAATACTAAGAAATAAATGAATATTTTTTAATAATAAATATTCCCTAATAACACATAAAATACTAGGAAATAAATAAATATTTCCTAATAATAATTATTCCCTAATACACCCCCTTAAGATGGTATCCCAGAAATGACATCAATTTTACTGCAAATAACAAACAACAGAGGTCGAGAAAGTGGCTTGGTAAGTACACCGACCAACTGATTCTCAACAGGAATATGACTAACTCGCAGTTTGGAGGATTGCATCAGATCACGAACAAAGTAATAATCAATAGTCAGATGCTTCATCCGAGAGTAAAAACACATGATTAGCCGAAAGATAGGTGACACTCAAATTATCAGTGAAAATCACAGCAAGCGTGGTAACTGGAAGAAGCAGGTCTATTAAAAGTGACTTAATCCATTGGATCTGAGATGTCGCAGAGGTAATATCGCATTATTCAGTCTTAGTCGAAGAGTATGCAACCGCGCGCTGCTTAGTAGATTTTTAGGAAACCATATTAGCATCCACAAAAAAAAACAAACGCACCTGTAGAACATTAATCATCCGGATCTCCTGCTCGATCCGGATCAGATAAACCATAAAGAGAAAGAGGTGTATCCACAAGAAGATGAATGTCAAGATCTCAAGTACCATTGAGATATCGAAGTAGATACTTCACAGTGCCCCAATATGTCTCTAAAGGGCATGCATAAACTATGAGAGTCTGTTAACTGCAAAGGAAATATAAAGACGTACGAGTCATACGGAAATGTTGTAAGCCCCTAATCACTTGTCGAAACTTTGTTGTATCAAAAGATAAAGACTCATCATGCAAAGTAAACGAGAGCCAACAACAATAGGAGTCAAGCATGTTGTGTTTGGAGATAAAATCAGTGACATATTTTTGTTATGACAAAAGAAGACCACTTGAGGTTGGGCGAACCTCAACATCGTAGAAGAGGAAAAGAATCCCAAGATCTTTAATCGTAAATTTTGCATGAAATTTACATATTATAACGACAACAAAAGAAGCATCACTCCTTGTAATGATTAGATCATCAACATATAAAAGGAAATAGATAGCAATACCATCCCAAAAATAAACAAATAAGGAAGTGTCAGCCTGAGATATGACAAAGTCAATAGAGACTAAGAAGACGCGAAGCTCCAAATACCAGGCACATGGAGTCTGCTTCAAGCCATAAAGCGCCTTATGCAAACGACACACATGATCTAGAAATTTAGCACTGCGCATACCCGAAGGTTACGCCATATAAACCTCCTCTGCAATACGACCATTAAGAAACACATTGTTGACATCAAGTTGGCAAAACCTCCACCCTCGATTCATAGCCAAACTAAGAACAATGTGTATTGTTATTGGATTAATAATAGGGATGAATGTATCATAAAAGTCAATACTAGAATGCTAATGAAAACTCTTTAATAAGGCGAACCATATACTGATCAATTGAGCCATCATAATTTGCTTAATGTAAAACACCTACCTGTTACCCACACGATTTTGGTCTAGCGAACGTAGGACAAGAGTCCAGGTCTGATTACATAGAAGAGCATCATACTCTTCGTGCATGACTTGTACCTAATTCGAATCTTTGAGCGTCTGCATGACAAAGGAGGGTTCACATGGTTGTGGAAGACTAATATGAACAATATACTTTGGATTGGGTTTGTAGATGACATTTTTTGAGTGACTTTGCATGGGATGTTGGTTTAGAGAAGCGAGAGGGGGATAGAGAGGTGGTGGGCTAGAGGGTCAGTCACCATCATGTAGCGTGGACGACCCGACAGCAAGTGGCGGTGACAACGACAATGATGACGACGGTGAAGAAGTCAGTTGCAGGTGGCTAGTACTAGTAGCAGGTTGCGGCACCGGTGCTGGAGGGTCCCACGAGAGGATTGGTGTGACAAAGAGCTCACAGTTAGTGTATATTACTATGGACCCCAAGGAGGATGTGACAGTAAATGGAAAAATATGCTCCACAAATGTAATATAAAGAGTTACAAAGACTCTTTTGAGAGCGACACCATAGCATACAAGGCACTCTAGGTGAGAGAATAGTCAAGGAAGATACAAGAGGTTGACTTAGGATCAAGCTTGTAGCGGGAGTAGGGGCGCAACCGCGGAAAGTAGGGGCGCAACTACGGAAAGCATAGACACTCGAAAACTCGAAGCTTAATAATATCAGGAAAGATGGTGAACAATTTTTCAAAAGATGACATGTGGGAAAAACTGACCTCAGGCATGCAATTAATTAAATAGACTGCCACAGTAAAAGCATAAGGTCAAAAAGTGAGTAAAATAGACGCTCTGTGCAACAAAGTGAGATTAGTTTCGACTATATCACAATGACGACGCTCAAAGTATCTATTGTGTTCAAGAGTGTGTGAAAGAATGGTAAGGTGACTGATACATGAATAGTAAGAAAGGAGTGAAAGACTAAGAATTCACCTTCTTTATCAGTGAAGAGTGTTTTGATAGTCATTGAGAACCAATTTTCAACAAGAGTTTTGAATACAATAAAGGTAGAGTATGAATTCAATTTTTTGCGTAAGGGATAAAGTCATATATATTTCGTAAAATGATCAACGAAGATAACATAATATTTGAGTCCATCAAATGATGATATAGGAGATGCCCAAACATTAGAAAAAAATAATATCCAAAGAAGCACGAGACAAAATACTAGATTTATAAAAGGGTAATTTATAACTTTTATTAATATTGCATAAAGTACATGAAAAATTATACAAAGTATCAGCAAGAAATGAAAGGCTCAAGGATAAACAAAATGTTGCAAAACACATAATGATGGATGACCTAGACGACTATGCCATAAGGAAATAGATGACGAGACAAGTACAAAAAAGGCGAAAAGGGATGATAGCGTAGACGTAAATTTTGACTAGTAATAAACACTATCTCTATGGACCTTGCTTACCAGTGTCGCCCTCGTATGACAATCCAACATCTAAAAATATGAATCAAAGAAAAGAAATGTAGTAGGACTAGTAGCACAAAGTGCAGCGACAGAAATTAAATTTTTTGACATAGATAGAACATATAAAACATTGGAGAAAACTAAAGGCAAAGATGGAGTGGAGAAAAAGAAAGAACCAGTGTGGATATTGGGTAGTTTAGAACCATTATCAATAACGACGCTATCATTCCCCAAGTAAGGCTCATGCAACGAAAGAGTAGTGAGATCAATGGTGACATGATGAGAGGTGCCAGAGTCAACCACCCATTCCTGAGAATCAGATGGAGGTGTAAAATAAATGATAATGTACGCAAATGGTGCACTATACGCGGGACGCGGAGCGCGTGGAGGAGCTAGTGGAAGCAGAGCAAGCATCTAGGGCGTCATATGACTGCATTGTCGAGCAGAGTGACCTTTGGCACCACAGATTTGACAACACCCAAGATAACAATTGGGACTAGACATAACTAGATGTGCAGGAGGACACACAGGTAGCCTCGGGATAGACAAGCACGACTGATAGGACATCGATGGAATCTGCTGGCAACAACCATGATAGTTTGAATATCAATTACGAGAATTCCTTGTTGGAGCCACAAGACCAGTCATTGGCATCAAAGATGGAGAAAGTGTCAAGACTTTTAACTGGGCCTTATAGTTGAGGAGCTACTCGAATAACTCATCAAAGATAATAGGGATGTCACAAACTTGCAGAGCATGTTAAATATTACAGTAGTCTTGGCTAAGACCATTCATGACACAAATAGAGAGCTTATCAAAGTCAACTTTGATATTCATAAGAGCAAGAGCATCAATGCTTCTTTTGATGTCTTCCATGTAATCAGTGATAGAACTGTTATCCTGGTGAGAACAGGCAAGATTTAACGATGAGTCATAATCTTGCCACGTGAGGGAGTAACATAGGTTCTCTTCATCGTCTATCATGCGTCTCTAGATAAAGTTGATGAAGAAATAAACTGCACAAGAGTAGGGGACATCAAACCTATAATAGCGTTAAGGAGAAGTTGATCCTGACGGAGCCAAGGAATATGATTAGGATTCGCCTGAGGGAGCGTGGCGCCTGTAGGTGTTATCTGCGTAGGGAGGTAGGGACGTGAGCCATCTGTTGGGGTTGCAAGGTTGCAAACATAGTCTCATATTGGAAACACATGGGAAAGATCATGAGTTTATAAGAGAAAAGATATCTCCATTGGCATGAGGCCTTTTGGGGAGAGCCCAAGAGCAAAATCATGAGGGCTTAGGCCCAAAGTGGACAATATCATGTCAATTGTGGAGATATCTAAATTCTTTTCGATCCTACAATTGGTATCAGAGCGGGGTCGCTTTGAATTGGTGCAACCACCATTCAAGCATTTTTCGTGGCTTTGTCGTTTATATAGGTTAAAAATATTGGAATTAACAAAATATTGCGTTTTTAAAAATTTGTGGTAATATTTTTTTAATATTTTTTAATAATATTTTATTATTTTTTCTCAAAATTCCTTAATTACTATTTTTATTTCTCTCCCGCACTACTAATCCAAGACTAAGTCTTGGAACAGGTTTTATTGTGTTTATTTTGCGAGATTGTCTTTCTAAGATGACCCATCAAGAAGGCTACAACACTGCTCGCCCACCGCTCTTCTCCGGAGATAATTTTGGAGATTGGAAGGGTCGGATGGAGGCGTATCTCCAGACTCACTTTGAAGTCTGGATGATCGTCAAAACCGGGCTTCAACTGCCAACTAACGGCACCGGCAAGCCACTACCGTATGAGAACTGGGACGCGAACCTTATCAAAAAGGTAGAAGCAAACGCAAAAGCAACGTATACACTTCAGTGTGGCTTAACGAATAAGGAACTGAATCGCGCCGGCCCATTCTCAAGTGCCAAGGAGCTGTGGGAGAATCTGATTGAGTTACACGAAGGTATTCCTGATACAAAAACAGGTAACCATGTTTTAATAAATAAATTATTTGAGCAGACTAATACTAGTCCGGCCGAGGAAGGTGTTGCGTTATTTGCAGGAACAAGTAAGACAGAGGAAAAGATATGGTCCGAGTCTTCAGATGAATCCGGGTCCGACGAAGAAGAACCGACGAGCTTCCTCGCTCTACCAGTACAAGCAACCGTGGCGGAAACTGAGTCCGAGTATGAGTCAGAAACCGAGAGCGAATCCGAGACTGAGTCTGATCGAAGCCACGAATCCGCATTCGTTTCCGAAGGACCAAAACCCACTGTAAGTTCACTACTCGCAGAATTTCAATTAGATAACTTGCATGAATTATTACCTTACTTAGTAAAAAAGTTGGCTAAATCCAACGTCCGGGTTAAGTCGCTCCAAAAGGAGGTAACATCCCTTAAGGAAGCGACTGACTTGAGTACTTTAACTGAGCCAGTTCAAATTGGAAATTCGACTCAAGTCCAACAACTTGAGGAAGAAAATTCTAATTTGAAAACTCAAATTAAAGAACTCAAAGACACGTTGGAACGGTTCACCTTGGGTTCCAAGAATTTGGATCTAATTCTTGGAAAACAACGAGCCATTTACAACAAATCCGGACTTGGATTTAAGACCAAAACAAAATATAAATTATATCTGTCTCTAGTTAATAGAAATAATAGAAACATGATTCAAGCATGGGTTCCCAAGTCCAAATTGATTAATCAAGTTGGACTTGGTCAATATTGGATCCCGAAGGATCAAATACATTACCTCAATAGACCTTATCGAGGTTATGATCCAGGGGGAGCTAAAACAATTCAAATTCAAAATTAATTATTAATTATTCAAAATTTAAATTTGAAATTAATTATTAATTATTCAAAATTCAAATTCGAAATTAACTATTAAAATTCAAAATTCAAATTCGAAATTAATTATTAAAATTCAAAATTCAAATTCGAAATTAACTATTAAAATTCAAAATTCAAAATTCAAATTCGAAATTAATTATTAATTATTCAAAATTCAAATTCGAAATTAACTATTAAAATTCAAAATTCAAATTCGAAATTAATTATTAATTATTCAAAATTCAAATTCGAAATTAACTATTAAAATTCAAAATTCAAATTCGAAATTAATTATTAAAATTCAAAATTCAAATTCGAAATTAATTATTAATTATTCAAAATTCAAATTCGAAATTAATTATTAAAATTCAAAATTTAAAATTCAAAATTCAAAATTCAAAATTAATCATTCAAAATTCAACATTCGAAATCAATTATTAAAATTCAATTTCAAAAATTCAAAATTAATTCAAAAATCCAAAAATCAAAATAGAAGGAGGGTCCAGAACAGCTGGCAACTCTGAAATCTATTTACCCGACTGGGTAACAGAACTTAATCTACCCGAAATGGGCAAACAAGAGTAGATTACCCGACAGGGTAAGTAAGGATAGATTAAAAGGGTTAGATTTAACTTGAAACACAGTACTGGTGAAATTTTTGGATGATAGTAAGTTAGGAAAGCTTGGGCATCGCATGTCTAGGAAGATATGGCTTCGACCTGGTGCATTTGGCCAAGTGGAACTGACCGAAGCTACCCTTAAATGGATCCTAACTAGTTAGACCAAGGTTTAGTATTAAGTTCAATGGGTAGGACTATTTGGAAAACCTCGAAGGCATGGTTACTTTAATGAGTTCCTTGTGACTCACCATAGCCCAGAAGTTTATCCAAAGAATGCTTACTTGTTGAACCCAAAGCTAAACCTGAATCTAACACAAAGTTAAACCAGACCCTTAAATTGAACCTCAATTCATCTCACAAAAATTATAGGATTCCTTGATTGAAAATTCAGATTGGGTGAGATGACTAAGTAATTAAAAACAAACTGATAATTAATTCAAATTCAAATTAATTTCAAAATTACTTCAAAACTTAATTTTAAAATTCTTTTAAAAGTCCTTTAAAAATATTATTCAATTAATTTCAGAATGTTATTCAATTAATTTAAAAGGGTTTAAAAATCTTTAATTCTCAAAATTATGATTGCAAATGTTAACTCCATCTCACGCTCACTCATATGCTAAACATGCTTGTTTATCTAGAATGAGTGAGATGGAAAGATAGAAAAAAAATTTTCCTCTAATTCTTGGACTCCCGAACTCAAAGAATTTATTAAGGCATTAATTATGGGGAAGTGATTTTAAATTGGTTTTAAAATTAGTTTTTCGTTAAAATAAAATTTTAACTTGACCTCAAAATTAAAAACTATTTTTTACTTATCTTCAAAAATTCAGGTTATTCTTAACTTAACTTTAAAATTGAAATTATTTATGACCTAGCTTTTAAATTATAACTCTTCTAGAATGTTTTCAAAGCTAAGCCTTTATGTAAAACCTCTTTAAGCTAAATACTTAATCAAGTCTTCTTTAACTAAGCTTAGTTAGAATATACTCTAAACTTAGCTGTTTGGCAAGAAGTTTTCTCAAGGCAATCAGTTTTAAGCTGAATATATAGCTAAGTATTTTCAAATTTAGCTAAGTATTTTTTTTAAAGTTAAAAAAAAAAAATTAGCTAAGTGTCTCTCAAAGCAATTGTTTTCAAATGCTAAGTATTTTTCAAAGCATTCTCAAAATTTCATCAAAACAATTTTTTTAAAAACTAAGTCTTTTTAAGGTTAAATACTTAACAAAACTATTATCTTCATAAATTTAGCTAAGTCTTTGATAAAAGTATTTTGAATTTAAAAATCTTAGCTAAACTGAGTCTTGATCAAATTTTTTTTGGTAAACTCCCTCTTTAAAAACTAAGAAATTAAAGTGTTGTGGTATCACAAACATTTGCTTAGTTACTTGTTAATGACAAAAATAACCTTATCTTAGCTAAAAGTATCTCTCAAACTAAAGGAAATGGAAATATTAAGATTAAGCATGCTTGTACTTAAGGGATCTGATACCTGATCAAAACAAATCTTAACTCATGCTTGGTCTTTAGGGCTCTGATACCTTACTAAAACAAAATGGCAAGCTATTAAACATTAAGGTTATCGCTTCTCCTTTGCCTTAAGTATTCTTGAAATTCATTTCAAAAACATGCCTTAAACAACTTTTCAAAAACTTCTCCAAATTTAAAACTTTCAAGTGTCCTCTATTTTGAAAATTATTTTTGGAATGTTGTTAGAAAATTATTTAAGCTGAAACTTTGTCGAAAATTCGTTATGTTAAAATTTTTTTTTTAAGTTAGAAAATTCTTTAAAGTTTGAAAAATTTTGTTAAGCTGCAATTAACTTCTTTAAGTTGAAAATTTTCCTTGGAAATTTTCTTTAAACCTGAATATTTTTCCAGAAAATTTCTGAAGTTGAAAATTGTGTCTTGAAAATTTATCTGTGAAAATTTTTGGAAACTCCTCAAAATACACTAAGTTAAAAAGAGCTCCTTTTTGCTATATCTCTTTAAGCAAAATCAATTCTAAGGTGTTTCCTTTCACTTGCTCCTTGCCTAAGTTAAAATGTTTTCTGCTAAATTCTGTCTTGAAAAGTTAAGTTTTTCAAAACTAGCTCATTTTTGATATATGGCAAAGGGGGAGAGTAGAGAAATTCAAAGAAAAATTCAAAGAAAATATTTTAAAGGGAGCTTGTATTAAGGGGGAGCTATGACTATTAGTAAAAAATTCAAAGAGAATAACTTATATTAAGGGGGAGCTATGTTTATGCTTATCTTGCTATCACGCTTATCGTGTTTCTTGTGCTTATACATAACTGCATATTTTTTACTTAACATTGAATTTCGATTGCCATTATCAAAAAGGGGGAGATTGTTGGTGCGGGAAGCATCCGACGATCGAACCTTAGTTTTGATAATGGCAAAGGATTCAAAGTTAAGTTAGTGTGTGATCTAATACGTTTGAATAAGTGTTTCAGGAAAGTCCTAGCTGCGGTTAGGTAGGTGAAAAACCCTAAGGGGTGGTAACCTTAGGTCCTAGGGGGCGGTAACCCTAAGTGGAGGAAAACCCTAAGGGGCGGTAACCTTAGGTCCTAGGGGGCGGTAACCCTAGGTGGAGGAAAACCCTAAGGGGCGGTAACCTTAGGTCCTAGGGGGCGGTAACCCTAGGTGGAGAAAAACCCTAGGGGGTGGTAACCCTAGGTGGAGAAAAACCCTAGGGGGTGGTAACCCTAGGCGGAAAGTCAGTCGGTTTGGAGGACCGGACTGGCATCAGGTAATCTCTCCTGAGGGGAGTAGGTGAGGACGCGTTCCCCGTAGAGGGAACAGTAGGCGTCGGGTCGACCTAGGGTTTCCGGTTGGGAATCCGAAGTCAGACTCGGACAGTCCGAAGACTGTCAGTTCTTCTTTACTATGTTTTATCAGATTCTAACACTGTCTTGCAGGGTATTTGCTCGGACTAACCTTGTTTTGCAGGAGAGGAACCTGCTGGAAAAAGGTGGTCCCGGCGCCCGGGATGGATCCGGGCGCCCGGAGGTCCGGGCGCCCGGAGGTCCGGGCGCCCGGGACCAAACTTTATCCCCTGCCGCGACTTCGCCACGTGGAGCATCCTGGTTGGTTGCCCACGTCACACTCCAGGCGCCCGGAAGGTCATATAAAAAGAGGGTCGAGGGAGCAGCTGAAAGTAGAAGATATTCTAAGCTTTCTTTTGTGAAGAGCTGCCTACAAGACGATCCCGAAATGCTGCAACGATACCCCGACAACCCGGAGCTTCAGATTTAGTCCTTTGTTATCGGTATAATCTTTTTACTGCTTTGAATTGTAATTAGTTTGTAATAGTTTTTACGAGCTTATAGTTGTTGCCCACGGAAAACGATCAAGGATCGCGGGCCTTCGAGTAGGAGTCGATCAAGGCTCCGAACGAAGTAAATCCTCCTGTCTCTGTGTGCTTGCTTTCTTATTTTCCGCTGCGTTTTAATTACTCGAGTGTTTTACGAATCAAACGAATTAGCCACGAGCGCTATTCACCCCCCCTCTTGCGCTTTCGATCCATCAATTGGTATCAGAGCCCGGACTGCCAGAATGTTTAACCACCGACTGTGCACAAGAGCTATGGTCTGATTGAGCCATGTGGGTACAATATTGACCTCGAACAAAGAAAGTGGGGGCTCCTATGTTCGGATCAAGAGGACCAGACACCAGGCAGGAAGTCCTATTTGCGACTAGGCAAGGAAGTCCTAGTAGGTCGGGTGGACCGAGGGGCAGGAAGACCTGGTGGGTCGAGGATCGGACGTGGGAAGCCTATGGTCCTTTGTTTGAGGGGGGGGGTTGTTGGGGTTGCAAGGTTGCAAACATAGTCCCATATTGGAAACACATGGGAAAGATCATGGGTTTATAAGAGAAAAGATATCTCCATTGGCATGAGGCCTTTTGGGGAGAGCCCAAGAGCAAAACCATGAGAGCTTAGGCCCAAAGTGGACAATATCATGCAATTGTGGAGATATCTAAATTCTTTTCGATCCTACACCATCAACAAATCCTAGTAAGTTATATCTGAATAGAAGAGATATAAACTGCAAACGTCAAATAGAGTAATTGGAGGTGGTGAGTTTCAACGATGCCTAAGTATTAACATTAAAACCACAAGGTCGGAAGGTGAATCAAGAGCATTTGTGAGAGATAGCCGGCGAGAGATGTTGTCGACAACATCCATTGTAGAAAGAGGTCGGTGGGTATTATGGAAAAAAGAAAAAAAAAATTGTTGTTAAACTTAGCGCTTTGATACCATGATATGATGATAATAGAATTCACATATTTTATTAATGATAATACGTGGTATATAAATACAGTGTAAAATAGGAAAACATATAAAATAAAAAAAATACATAAAATACTAGAAAATAAATAAATATTTTCTAATAATAAATATTTTCTAATAACATAAAAATTAGGAAATAAATAAATATTTCCTAATAACATATAAAATATTTAGAAATAAATAAATATTCTTTAATAATAATTATTTCTTAAGATCCTGATTTCTCAATTGACAAAGAAAATTTAAGGTGTGTTTGATTTGTTTATATTTTCATTTCATTTTTCATAAAATAATATTTTCTCATTTTTCAGAAAATGACTTTCTGTGTTTTTCATTTTCTTAAAAAATGCTCTCTCTTTTTCTTAAAAATGAACATGGAAAATATAAACCAAACGTATTTTTCATTTTCTTAAAAAATTAAAAAGAAAACAATATAGAAAATACAAATCAAACGCCCCCTTAGTTACAGAATTGTTGAAAGGATCCTCTAACATATTTGCATTTTTGTTGATTATACAAGATATCACAAACTTGTATTCATTTTTTTTTTTTATTATACTTTGTGTTTCCTCATCTAGGTTCTCAGACAATTAAAAAGCAAAGTTGATGACAAAATGTGTGATAACCAATAATATAACATATTGTTTTGATTTATTTTTCGATTTATTTACATTACTTATCATCATGTTTTATGAGCATTGACTTGTTTAGAATTTTAATGTAAATATCTTCTAATTGATCCAAATGGATTGAGATTGGGTTCGCATCTATGAAGCTTGCTTTAATTGGAGAGATTTGGTTCAACAAGAGAAGTCAATTCATCCACTCAAGTCATCGACGGTTGAAGCCCTCAATTCGGTCCAAATTGGAGATCGAGTCAAGTTTGGATGAGTTGGTTCATCAAACATTGAAAATCCAGTTCAATTGAGACAAATCCGGTTCAACTTGGGGAGCAAACGAAATCCGGTTCAATAATGGGAAGGACTAAGGATTCACTGGTTCACTTCCTCCCCAAGCATCCCAGGGTTCTTTCCTCATCCGAGGTAGGGATGATAATTTCATCCAAATTCGATGGAGGATCTGATATCCGACCCGAATGAAGAAGGATATGAATTGACTATCAATATCCGATACCCGACCCGAATACCCGATTAAATAATATATATATACATATATTAAAAAAAAATTCTTTTCCCAAAATTAACTTACTATTTTTGTTAATATTATGAGGAGACTATATAAATGTTTAATCTATTTTTTTAATTATATATATATATATATATATATATATATATATTTTAATAGGGTGTTAGTTTTAATATATTTTTTGAATAATAATAGTTGGATAGAAAAAAAAATTATAACTATAGAATATATCCGATCATTTAATGAGTATGAGTATATCCATCGGAGATCCTATACCTGATGGGTATGGAGATGGAGGATATAGAATCCGATCCGAATTCTACCCATGGTCATTCCTAATCGAGGCAACTCTAATGGATCCGCATCTCAACCTCTTCTCAACCCAAAATCCGAATTCTTCGATAAGCTACAGTGGCAATTGACGATCTTTGGTGGAGATCCCTAATTTTTGACGCACGGCAAGCTTCTTCTTCCCCGACGCCTCTCCTCTCCTTCCTCCTCTCCATCGGCAACCACCAAGGCCGGCGGCGGCGCCCCACCACCACATCCTTTCTCACCTCCGGCCGGCCTCCACCACATATCCACTTCACCCTCTCCTGATTGGGAGAGGTTCTTCCATCCGACGCCCAAGCTCCGCCAACGCACCATCTTCTTCCCTTCCATCAAGCCGCCGGAAGCCCCCTCTCCACGTCTTCCTCTTCGGTTTATAAGAGGGGAGTTCGAGTTCATCTCCTTTTCTACATTCATCCTCCTCCATCTCCTTCCTCCGGCCACCATCAGTCCATTTCCTTCCTCCGGCCATCTCCTCCTCATCCCCTCCCGATTGGGAGAGGAGACGCCACCATCTACATTGGGAGATCTCGGATGCGAGGTCCTCCATTCATCCATCTCCATCCGGCCGAGTCCTCTTCGTTCGACCGATCGGTTGAAGGGAGCTCGTCTCACGAAGCTTCGAGATCTCGCGGCTTCGAGTTCATCCACTTCCGGAGCTCTGGCAGCCCCTTCATCGCTTAATTCTGAAGATCCACCTCACACCATCCATTCCGATCGAAGGAAGACTCCATTTCATCTGAGTCTGGGTTTATCTTCTTTTGTGTTGTTGTTTATTACATTTGGCCATGTTTTAAATTGTATGCATTAGGTTTTAATTAATTGATGCTCATTATGTGTTTATTCTCTAAGAAGAAGGTTATATTCTTTAGAAAATCCTTAGAGAAAATTTTTAAGAAGCGGTTCAAGTTATCATGTATAATATCAGGTAAGGTTATAGGAAATAAAATATAATGGTTTAATATAGGTAATGCAACAAAAACTTGTTTGTTTGAAATTTTTAATGAATAATCTAGTTTAATATTTTACTATATTACCCTCAGTTATAAAACCAACTATACTTAACTCTATGTTTTTTTTATTTTTTTCTTTTTCACGTTTTTCTTTATTTATATATATATATTTTATTTTTTTTATTTTTTAAGGGTTTTTTAATTTTTTAAGTTTTTTTTATTTTAAATTTTTTTTATGTTTTTTTAATTTTTAATGTTTTTTACATTTTTTTAAGTTTTTTTTATTTTTTAAAATTTTTTTATGGTTTTTTACATTTTTTATGTTTTTTAACATTTTTTTATTTTTTACCTTTTAAATTTTTTACGTTTTTTATTTGTTTAATGTTTTTTATTTTTTATGTTTTTTTCCTCATTTTTTATGTTTTTTCTTTTTTTTAATGTTTTCTTATTTTTAAGTTTTTTTTACAATTTTTTTATTTTTTTTATGGTTTTTTATTTTTTTAAAATTTAAAATTTTATTTTTTATATTTTCCTGTTTTTTCTTTATGCTTTTCTTTTTTATCATATTTTCCTCTTATCCGAGGGTATTTTGGGTAAAAAAATTCGTTAACCTTGAAATCAAGAAAAACTTCAGTCTTCCGAGGTTTTTCGATTTCTGGTTGCATGCCCCTTTTGCTGACATGTCGGGCATGAAACATTACTCGGAAATCATCAATTACTTAAATCAAACAGAGTTTTTGTTGATAACTTTAGATGGATAACCAAGGTTATCCAGAATAACCCCCAATCAAACACATCAAAGAATTGGAGCAAGTAAGACATTTATATCCTTTTTCTTATAAAAGAGACATCGTCAAATTAGTGAAAACATTTCAATTTCTAACATTTCTATAATGCAACGTCAAATTAGTGAAAACATTTCAATTTCTAACATTTCTATAATGCAACATCTATCTAGTGAAAATTTTCTAATTCTTAGTATCTAAATTCCTTCCTCTCCTACCAATGACTATTAATTATCCTCTATTTGTATTGCACGATATCGAAAAAAGGAAATATATATGTGAATATCATGTCAATGTACAAGATGAGATAAGATGTTCATATATAAAGATAAGGTCTTATCAGCTAGAAGTGTATGGGTATAAAATTTAAAAGTCAAAATAATCTATTTAAGAAAAAAATAGTTTTAAAATTTTAATTGGTTGGAGTATTTATCATCAACAAATAAAGCATATTTTTTTTATTATTAACTTTTTTTTTTAATGAAATTAATTCGTCTTATATCTCGTGCTGGTCAATTAAGATTTTGACAATTAGAAAATAAAAAGGAGAAAAATTATTTGCGTATGAGGATCTTAATTGAAACAATTAGCTGGCTAGCACTTTAATGTTGTGCTTTTAGAGGTAACAATAAATGTTGGCGGGAAGACTTTCTTCATAGAGTGAAAGTTTTTTGTTAGAGAAATAAAATTGATGTGTCTAATATTGATTATCTATATAAGATTGATCTTTCCTGTCAGTAAACTATAGTTGAGCATCATAACCACTTTGATGCTTTTAATGTAGTAATAGATTCATCTTGATGGAGTTAGATACTCGGTTCAATGAATCATCAGTGAAATTTCTTTCTCTTAGTATATTTTTATATCCTAAAAATTCATTTTACTCATTTAATAATGATATATGTACATTATAAACTTGATGTGATATAGAATTTGATTATTTCTATACTTGTCAAGTTGTGTCAGCAATTGACTAAAAGTGTGCTATCAAAGATTTATGCTATGTTGACTAAATTGATTCATTTTAATTTGACATTATCTGTTTATACTACCACTACTGAGCAAGTATTTTTAGCCATGAAACATGTGAAGACTGTTAGTTAGAGCCCTAGAGCCAATCATATGATGATTGTTGTATGGACTCGATTTATCATATTCCTATATATTTATAAAGGCATTTTCTTTATGGTTATTATACTTGTATTGGTGCCAAATAACTAAGTATAATAGCGTCCATGAGTAGAAGGTTCTTATCTATATCAATCGATTGGTTGAATCGATAGTGAGATGATATAGAGAACACTACTCTTAATCATTCCTAGTCAAGTATTAACATTCAAGGACAATGTTAATGCGATGAAACTAGCATGTAGGTCAACTTGATGACTTATCTCACAAGTCATGGATATAGAGATATCAAATTGACACATGGGTATGCATTGGAGAATGTATACTGAATGACCCGCTATGAGAAAATATCATGGATCGTTATATGAGTATCATATACTTTCTCATGTGACTATTAGTATGACTATCCGTCCTTGGACCTGAAGTCATCATGGTTCCCTACATAAGGAGTTGTATACTTTGACTTCGTCAAACGTCACCCGTAACTGGGTGGACTATAAAAGTGATTACTAGGTATGTAACAAATTATGCGGAGAGATGTAAGTTATGTAGATGAGATCTATCCCTCCTATATGACGGGAGTAACATCATTATTCTTGATAGAGTGAGACCACTAAGGGCATGACCATGCCCAAATGAGTCAATATGAGATATTGAGCTCATTTGATTAAAGTGAGTCTACTTGGAGTTCAAGATTTAGATTTATTAGAGGATGACACGGTCTATGCCTCAAACTAATCAATCTAGATGTTAAAGATAGAAGGACATTGTCATGGTTCCCTACATAAGGAGTTGTATACTTTGGCTTCGTCAAATGTCACCCGTAATTGGGTGGACTATAAAGGCGATTACTAGGTATGTAACAAATTATGCGGAGAGATGTAAGTTATGTAGATGAGATCTATCCCTCCTATATGACGGGAGCAACATCATTATTCTTGATAGAGTGAGACCACTAAGGGCATGACCATGCCCAAATGAGTCAATATGAGATATTGAGCTCATTTGATTAGAGTGAGTCTACTTGGAGTTCAAGATTTAGATTGATTAGAGGATGACACGGTCTATGCCTCAAACTAATCAATCTAGATGTCAAGGATAGAAGGACATTGTCATATATTGTGAGGGTCACAATTAGTAGTCACAAAGGTGATGTTGGATCTCAACATTCTTGTAACCTGGGTAGTAATGATGTGTTGCTAGATACCACTCATTACTTATGCTTCTAAATGGGTTTAGGAGTATTGCCAACGTTACAAGAACCTATAGGGTCACACACAAAGGGCAATTAGGTGGAGAATGAGTTCATATGATGAACCAAGAGGATTAGGTTCATGTGATGAACCAAATTAGAACTCATTGAGTTGGACTCAATTTGATTCATGTGTCCAATGAGTCTAATTAGATTATGATTCATTGAGTCAATTTAATTCAATGAATATAGATTCATTAGATTAAATTGATATGAATCAAATGGTTGGATTTGATCAACCATGAGAGATAAGAGGTCAAGTTTGACTTGACTTAAGAGGGAAGATGAAGGGTCAAGTTTGACTTGACCAAATGCCACTTCATTGGTCAAGTTTGACTTGACCAAAGCCACTTGGCATGGGGCCGACCAATGATGGTGTTACACATCATCAAGGCCACATCATTTGGTCAAGATTGACTTGACCAAATGCCACCTCATGAGGGAGACCAAGAGTCATGACTCTTGGTATCCCATGGAGGTTTATAATCTCTCTATTGTGGCCGGCCACTTGAATGTGTGAGTGATTGCATTTGTGTGCTCATTCAAGAGGTCTTTTTCTTCTTCCTCTCTTCTCTCCCTCTCTTCCTCCATTGCCGTGACCTTCTAAGGGTGCTAGCACACTCTTAGTTGTGTTTTTCTCCACCTATTGTTCGTGTGGATACACATAGAGGAGTGTACATTTGACACTCTCGAGATCCGGTAACCCTTCTGGACGAGCGGGATTTGCGAAGGGCTTCGCTTCAAAGGTATAAATCCCTTTCTTGTAGATCTAGTATAGATCTAGGATTAGGAAACATGTACATGTAAATTTTTATATATCTTCACATGGATCCATGGCAAGACTTCGGGGTTTCCGCAACGCAAAAAGCGATTTTTGCGGCCCGAAAGTCCCAACAGTGGTATCAGAGCCACGTGCGAAGCATGTACTTGTTTCATTTTGTATTTTTTTATGAAAAATATCAGATCTATAAGTTTCCATAAATTTGCTATTTTTATGTATTTTATGGGTATTTTTCTCATAGATGCGAAGCAACAAGTGTTTGGACACTTGTAGGCTTCGACTACCGAGAAAAACCTTCCGAATCGGCAAGGTCTCGCCCAAATTGTTTAGGGACAGCGGCTCAAGGCGCTGTAAGATCGTAAATGGACACTCATGTGACTCATTTCGCGAGAAGGGGCACTGCCCCTAATCCCGCAAGGGGAATTGTCTAGCGATCGCGCCCGAAAATCGCTAAACGGGACCGTCGGGAAGTTGTGACTCATAAAATCGTAAAATTAGTAGTAAAATTATAGAAATTTATGGAAATTACATAATTTAGAATTATGTATAATTTTTGTGATGGTAATAGCCCCAAAACTCAATTTGATTGGACTAAATGTGTTGTAATTCATAATATGGTCTGCGCGCCATTTTGTGTGATGTGCGTGTTGTATATATTATGCGACCTGCGTGTCGTACCTCCCCCATTTTTATATTCCTATTGTAAAATAGTTTTAGACTCGAATGTAACTTGAGTTTCACCTTTTGTAATGTGCAAAATGAAGCGGTGGAAGGTCCACTTGAAAAGGAGCGACGAGGAGGGTGCGAGCAACACATGGTGATCAAAGGGAGGAGCTTGAAGAAGCTGTTGACCCTAGGTTGACCGTACGATCTTCTCATTGGCTTGAGAATATCGTAGTAGGGCCATGACCTAATCAAAATATAATTAATTGCTTGTGTATATGATGCATGATAATGTAGAGTAATTAATTAGTGTCATGATGCGTATAAGATACGAATCCACGATTAGATTAGATCTAAATCAACTCAACTCGAAATGCCTACCAAGTTTTGATACTCATCACTACCTCAATCACATGTTGTTGTTGAATCTACCAAAGCAGAGCAACGCATATTATCTTGGTAGGGTGCGGAGGGACAATCTTGGTCCCGCCTATCAAAGCTTGGGTGAGTACAAACTTAATTGGATTAAGTATAACTAGTTAACTCAATTGGATCGAGTATAACTATAGACATTTTTCCAACAGTTGGAAAATAGGACAAAATCACATTTAAATTAAATCTTGGGCGATTTAGTCAAAGCTAACTCAAGTTCTAAAATAAATGAGGATCTTGATCCTATAAACAAGAGTTGCATAGAAATGTAATTGATAAATTTGTTAACTACCGATCATACTAAGTCTTGGGCGATTTAGCCAAAGCTAACTCAAGGCATAGTATGATGTGGATCTCGTCCCGCAAGAATTATAGCTAATTGGTTAGAATCTAGTAAGTGTGGTTTGACCACATCCATGACTAGATTCTACAAAAAATTCTATAATTCAGTGGGAGCATCATTTAATTAAAGACCTAATTAAATGATTAGTGGAATATAATATTTATTTTCTGCATTTTTTTCTGTTGTAGATTGTCATGTCGACAAACACGAACACCTTCTCTCTACGTTCAGTTCTTGATAAGGACAAGCTCAATGGAGCTAATTTCCTGGACTAGTACAGGAATCTGAGAATCGTTCTCACACAAGAACGAAAATTGTACATCCTGGAGCAGGCCATTCCCGAGGCACCTCCTGCCACTGCCACACGAGCTGACCGAGATTCTTATAAGAAGCATCAAGACAACGCATTAGATGTGTCATGCCTCATGCTCGCAACCATGAACTCTGAGCTTCAGAAGCAACACGAGTTGATGGGTGCTTATAATATGGTTGAACATCTTCGCCAACTATATCAAGGACAAGCGAGGCACGAGAGATTCGAGATCTCCAAGGCACTGTTTCAGTGCAAGATGCAAGATGGGACTCCCGTAGGACCATATGTGCTCAATATGATTGGGTACATAGAAAACCTATAGAGGTTGGGATTCCCACTTGGCCAAGAGCTGGCCACTGACTTGATCTTGCAATCCTTGCCAGAGAGCTACAGTCAATTTATCATGAACTACAACATGAATGAAATTGATAAGTCACTGCCTGAACTGCTAAGCATGTTATGAACTGCTGAGCTTAACCTTAAAAAGGTGAAGCCTAACTCCATTTTGATGGTACAAAATCATAAGGGCAACGGTAAGCCTAAAGGAAAAGGAAAGTCCCAAGCCAAGGGCAAAGGCAAGGTACTGAAACCTGTTGGTGCAGTTAGCACTAACGATTTAACCCAGGTTTTGATGAATGACAAATCAGGTTAAGTTAGTTTGTTTTTGTCTGACACTTTGATCGAGTGTGCAGGAGAAGTCCAGACAGGTCGACGGGCTGACCGGATATCTGGCACGAAGTCCAGCTAGGTCGACGGGCTGACCGGATAGCTGGCGAGAAGTCCAAGCGGGTCGACGGGCTGACCGGACGCTTGGCGAGAAGTCCAGACGGGTCGACGGGCTGACCGGACGTCTGGCAGGTAAGTAAGGTAAGTCACTGGAGGGGGGTGACTGTGAGGACGCGTTCCCGGGAAGGGGACATTAGGCGTCGATCCGGCTTAGATCCATTTCGGATGTCTAAGTCGAGATCGTGACTAGATTCCGGTCTCGGAAAGACGGAATCTAAGTCATACTCTTTTTATCCATCTGTTGAACTTTAACTGTGCTAACAATCTGTCTTACAGGATGTATATTTGCCTCGGACTAACTTTGTTTTGCAGGAAAAGGGAGTTTTCTGGAACAAGGTGGTCCGGGCGCCCGGAGGTCCGAGCGCCCGGAGGTCCGAGCGCCCGGAAGGGATCCGGGCGCCCGGAAGGCGAATTCTATCCAGCCAAGTCGTCGCCACGTGGAGCATCTCGGTTTAAGCAGTTACGTCACATTCCAGGCGCCCGGAACAGCATATAAAAGAAGCCCCAGGCAGGAGCTTCAGGATCAATGAATTAAGCTGAGTACTCTTCTACTGCTAGTCTTGCTGCTCGACGTTCAGTGCGACGCCAACAAAGCTCCGACACTACGCTCCGTTCTTTTCCCTTTTTGTCGGTATTTGTTTTCAGTTTTCATTAGCATTCCCTGTACGGTTCTTTTGTAATCATCATTTCGAATTGCTAGTGATTGCCCAACGAAAGTGGTCAAGGACCACGGGCCTTCGAGTAGGAGTCGTCACAGGCTCCGAACGAAGTAAAACCATTGTGTCTATTTTACTTTTCCGCTGCGTTTATACTCGATATTTTCGAATCGATATTCACCCCCCCTCTATCGAATCTAACGGTCCTACAAAACCTAAAGGAGGGGTTGCCAAGGATGCTACCTGCTTCCACTGCGGTCAGACCGGGCTAGAAGAGGAACTGCAAAGTTTACCTGGAAGATCTTAAGAAGAAGAGAAGTGAGACTTCTACTTCAGGTATATATGTTATAGAAATTAATCTCTCTATTTCTTCATCATGGGTATTAGATATCGATGTGCTTCTCACATTTGTACTAATGTCCAGGCGTTGAGAAATAGCAGGGCATTGACGAAGGACGAGGTGGACCTACGAGTAGGCAATGGAGCACGGGTTGCTGCTGTTACTGTAGGGACTTACTTTCTATCTCTGCCCTCTGAGCTTGTACTAGAATTAGATGAATGTTGTTATATGCTTGCTCTTACTAAGAACATAATTTCAGTTTTTTGTTTAGACAAGAAAGGCTTTTCGTTTATCATAAAGAACAAATGTTGTTCCATCTATTTAAATGATATGTTCTATTGTAGTGCACCTCTGATGAACAAACTCTATATTCTAGACTTAGAGAACCTCATCTATAACATAAATACCAAAAGGTTCAAATCAATGAACCAAACCTATCTCTGGCATTGTCGCTTAGGTCATATAAATGACAAACGCTTATCCCAGCTCCATAAAGATGGTTTGCTAGACTCATTTGATTTTGAATCATATGAGACATGCGAGTCATGCCTACTAGGCAAGATGACCAAGACTCCCTTTAGTGGACATAGCGAAAGAGCGACTGACTTGTTAGGACTTATACATAGTGATGTATGTGACCCTTTCAATGTCGCTGCTAAAGGTGGTTATAGGTACTTCATTACATTTACTGATGACTTCAGTAGATATGGTTATGTGTATTTGATGACACATAAGTCAGAATTCTTTAAAAAGTTTAAAGCATTCAAGAATGAAGTACAAAATCAGCTTGACAAAAGTATTAAGATACTTCGATCAGATCGAGGTGGTGAATACCTTAGCCATGAGTTTCGTGACTATCTAGCTGAGTGTGGAATTCTATCCCAACTCACTCCTCCTGGAACACCACAGTGGAATGGTGTATCCGAAAGGAGGAATCGTACCCTATTAGATATGATGCGATCTATGATGAGTCACACAGATCTTCATATATCTCTTTGGGGCTATGCTCTAGACACAACTGCCTTCATACTTAACCGTGTTCCATCCAAGGCTGTGATAAAGACATCATATAAGATATGGACTGGGAGAGATGCCCAAGTGTCTTTTATGAGGATTTGGGGTTGTGAGGCTTACGTTCGACGTCAAGTCTCGGACAAACTAGGACCCAAATTCGATAAGTGTTATTTCATAGGATATCCCAAGGAAACGAAGGGATATTACTTCTACATTCCCAGTCAACACAAAGTAGTTGTGGCTAAGACTGGGGTATTTCTAAAAAGGGACTTTGTTTCTAGAAAAACTAGTGGGAGTACGTTCAATCTTGAAGAAGTTCAAGATATGGACCATAGCACTGAAGCCTTGATGGAAATTGAACTGGAACCACAAAGTGTTGTGGATGATGAGATTGTTCCACAAGAAGTTGAGAAACAACAACCAGTTCAAGTAGACCTACCTCTTCGCAGGTCTGATAGGGTACGTCGTCAGCCTGAGAGATACTCATTTCTCTTGTCTGACCATGATGACGTTATGCTCATTGAGAATGAGTCTACCTCCTATCAAGAAACTGTGATGAGACCATATTCTGAGAAATGGCTAGAGGCCATGTGATCCGAGATGGAATCCATGTACACCAACCAAGTATGGACTTTGGTTGATCCACCTGAAGGCGTCAAACCCATTGGGTGCAAGTGGGTATTTAAGAGAAAGACTGACATGGATGGACTTATATATAAGGGTCGTCTGGTAGCTAAAGGTTTCAAGCAAATTCATGGTATTGACTATGATGAAACCTTTTCTCCAGTAGCGATGTTTAAGTCCATTCAGATCATGCTTGCTATTGCAGCATACCACGATTATGAGATATGGCAGATGGATGTCAAAATCACGTTTCTGAATGGAAACTTGCTCGAGGATGTGTACATGACACAACCTGAGGGTTTTGTAGATCCACAACATACTGGTAGAGTATGCAAGCTGCATAAGTCCATTTATGGACTAAAGCAAGCTTCTCGGAGCTGGAATCTTTGATTCGATGATGCGATCAAACAGTTTGGTTTCATCAAGAATGAAGATGAACTTTGTGTCTACAAGAAGGTTGTTGAGAACACAGTTGTCATCCTTGTATTATATGTGGATGACATACTACTCATTGGGAACGACATCCCTTTGCTGCAGTCTGTCAAGACTTGGCTGGGGAATTATTTCTCAATGAATGACTTAGGTGAAGCAACCTGCATTCTAGGCATAAAGATCTATAGAGATAGATCTAAGAGATTGCTTGACTTAAGTCAGAGTACATATGTTGACAAGGTATTACTACGGTTTGCCATGCAGAATTTCAAGAAAGGATTTCTGCCGATGTCACATGGTGTGAGTCTTTCGAAGACTCAAAGTCCCTCTTCTAGAGAGGAGAGAGACCGCATGGATAAGATCCCTTATGCTTCAGCCATAGGATCTATCATGTACGTCATGCTATGTACTCGTCCTGATGTCTCGTATGCTTTGAGCATGACGAGTAGATACCAGTCAGATCCAGGTGAGTGTCACTGGATAGCGGTCAAGAATATTCTTAAGTACTTGAGAAAGACTAAAGAATATTTTTTGATATATAGAGGCGATGATGAGCTGGCTGTAAAGGGTTACAGTGATGCCAACTTCCAAACTGACCAGGATGACTATAGATCGCAATCTGGGTTCGTGTTTTGCTTGAATGGTGGTGTTGTGAGCTGGAAGAGTTCGAAGTAAGACACAATTGCTGATTCTACAACAGAGGCCGAGTATATTGTTGCATCAGAAGCAGCAAAGGAGGCAGTTTGGATCCGCAAGTTTATTACTGAGCTTGAGGTGGTTCCTAGCATTGCAAATCCTATTGAGCTCTATTGTGACAACAATGGAGCAATTGCATAGGCTAAGGAACCTCGCTCACACCAAGCAGACCAAACACATACTACGGCGCTTCCATCTCATTCGAGAGATCATCGATAGAGGAGATATGAAGATTTGCAGAGTACCCACAGAGGCTAACGTCGCTGATCCCTTGACCAAGGCTTTGGCACAGAAAAAAGCATGATGGTCACACTAGGTCATTAGGCCTTAGAGCTTACACTGATTGACACTAGTGCTAGTGGGAGATTGTTAGTTAGAGTCCTAGAGCCAATCATATGATGATTGTTGTATGGACTCGATGTATCATATTCCTATATATTTATAAAGGTTATTATACTTACTTGTATTGGAGCCAAATAACTAAGTATAATAGCGTCCATGAGTAGAAGGTTCTTATATATATCAATCGATTGGTTGAATCGATAGTGAGATGATATAGAGAACACTACTCTTAATCATTCCTAGTTAAGTATTAACATTTCAGGATAATGTTAATGTGATGAGACTAGCATGTAGGTCAACTCGATGACTTGATCTCACAAGTCATGGATATAGAGATATCAAGTTGACACATGGGTATGCATTGGATAATGCATACTGAATGACCCGCCATGAGAAAGTATCATGAATCGTTATATGAGTGTCATATACTTTCTCATGTGACTATTAGTATGACTATCAGTCCTTGGACTTGAAGTCACCATGATTCCCTACATAAGGAGTTGCATACTTTGGCTTTGTCAAACGTCGCCCGTAACTGGGTGGACTATAAAGGCGATTACTAGGTATGTAACAAATTATGCGGAGGGATGTGAGTGACGTAGATGGGATCTATCCCTCCTATATGACGGGAGCGACATCATTATTCTTGATAGAGTGAGACCACTATGTGCATGGTCATGTCCAAATGAGTCAATATGAGATATTGAGCTCATTTGATTAGAGTGAGTCTACTTGGAGTTCAAGATTTAGATTGATTAGAGGATGACACGGTCTATGCCTCAAACTGATCAATCTAGATGTCAATGATAGAAGGACATTGTCATATATTGTGAGAGTCACAATTAGTAATCACAAAGGTGATGTTGGATCTCAACATTCTTATAACTTGGGTAGTAATGATGTGTTGCTAGATACCGCTCATTACTTATGCTTCTAAATGGGTTTAGAAGCATTGCCAACGTTACAAGAACCTATAAGGCCACACACAAAGGGCAATTAGATGGAGAATAGGTTCATATGATGAACCAAGAGGATTAGGTTCATGTGATGAACCAAATTGGATCAAGAGTAATCCAAATTAGAACTAATTGAGTTGGACTCAATTTGATTCATGTGTCCAATGAGTCTAATTAGATTATGATTCATTGAGTCAATTTAATTTAATGAATATAGATTCATTAGATTAAATTGATATGAATCAAATGGTTGGATTTGATCAACCATGGGAGATAAGAGGTCAAGTTTGACTTGACTTGAGAGGGAAGATGAAGGGTCAAGTTTGACTTTACCAAAGCCACTTGGCATGGGGCCAGCCAATGATGGTGTTACACATCATCAAGGCCACATCATTTGGTCAAGATTGACTTAACCAAATGCCACCTCATGAGGGAGACCAAGAGTCATGACTCTTGGTATCCCATGGAGGTTTATAACCTCTCTATTGTGGCCTTGAATGTGTGAGTGATTGCATTTGTGTGCTCATTCAAGAGGTCTTCTTCTTCCTCCTCTCTTCCTCTCTTCTCTCCCTCTCTTCCTCCATTGCCGTGACCTTCTAAGGGTGCTAGCACACTCTTAGTTGTGTTTTTCTCCACCTATTGTTCGTGTGGATACACATAGAGGAGTGTACATTTGACACTCTCGAGATCCGGCAACCCTTCTGGACGAGCGGGATTTGTGAAGAGCTTCGCTTCAAAGGTATAAACCCCTTTCTTGTAGATCTAGTGTAGATCTAGGATTAGGAAATATGTACACGTAAATTTTTATATATCTTCGCACGGATCTGTGGCAAGACTTCAGAGTTTTCGTAACGCAAAAAATGATTTTTACGGCCCGAAAGTCTCAATAAGGACGATATTTCATAATAAAATGGAGGAGGACTTTTTTACTAATTGCTTGCCATTTTATATTGAATGAGATTTAACAAGGATATAGATGTGATCTCATTATAAATGAATTTTATATTTTAAAATCTAATAGGACGCAACTTGGTTGAACATAACAATTTTTCTTATATAATTGATTATATATTTTTTTTGATAATAAACTTTTCTTATATAATTGATCATATTTTTTTTATAATAATATATAATTTATTACATTATGTTCGATCTCCCCAACTCTAATTTTAAATTTGGTAAATGAATGTAGATCTTAGATATTGGTGAATTTAAACTTCACTCTAATGTTATTAGGTGTTATAATGTTTGTATTTAATCTTTAAGAAAATGATTGAGTTTAATATTTAAATTAGGTTGATCTATTCATTGACTAAATATATAATTGGATTGGATGAAGTATCTAAGAATTTATAAGATTCGTGGGAGATATGAACAATGATGAGATTGAATTTTTCTTATGAGCAAATGATAAGAGAAGAAGACAAGTTAACAAGATGTTGTATAACGGATCCATATGATGCGGGGTAAATGAACGACCTAGATTATCTCTTTAATGTTGGTGCAATTAAACTTCACTTTAGTCATATTAGGTAGTGTAGTGTTTGTATTTAATATTTAAGCAATGTGATTGAGTTTAATATTCAAATTAGGTTCATATATTAAATAGATGATTGACTAAATATCTAATTGGATTAGATGAATTGTCTAAGATTTTATAAGACTTGTGGCAGATATGAACAATGACGAGATTAAATTTTCCTCAGTCCGATCGATTATGAACGAATGAAAAGAGAAGAAGACAAGTTAACGAGATGTTATATAGCGGAATGGTGCAACATGGGTGAATGAACCATCGAGATTGGATCTTAGATGGTGCAATTAAACTTCATTGTAGTCTTATTAGGTGTTATAATGTTTAAGCAATGTGATTTAGTTTAATATTTAAATTAGATTGATACACTAAATAGGTGATTGAGTAAATATCTAATTGGAATGGATGAAGTGTCTAAGAATTCTAGGACTCGATTATGAGCGGATGATAAGAGACAACAAGTTAATGGAATGTTGTATAACGAAACACTATGGCCTTGTTAAAATTAACAATTGAGGTTAGATCTTAGATGTATTAGGTGTTATAATGTTTGTATTTAATGTTTAAGTAATGTGATTGAGTTTAATATTTAAATTAGGTTGATATATTAAATAGGTGATTGATTAAATATCTAATTGGATTGGATGAAGTGTCTAAAAAAAAATTCAATAAATATTAGTAAGTGAAAAGTTCAATAAGAGTTGATAAGTAAAAAATCCAACGTGTGTTGAGAAATGAAAAAGTTTATAAGTGTTAGCAAATGAAAAGTTGTTAAACTATCAAAGAGTGAAGAAAGTCTAACAAATATTGGTAAGGGAATTGTCCACATGAGTTGACATTGGATGGATGAGATTTTGACATGTCAAATTGATTAGATGATTGATTGGTGAAAAAAAGTCTTGGTCAAGAGTGTCTATCACTAGGCAAATTGATCACCGTGGGACTTCGAGTCAAGGTTGACCTAACATTAAGCAAGTAGAAATTCTAATAAGTCAAGAGTGTCTATCACTAGGCAAATGATAAAAATTTTGAAGGCAAGGCCTTTTGCAAGTGAAAGTCTCAAAGGTAAAACCTCTTAGCAAGTGAAAGTTTTAGAGGCTAGGCTTTTTGGAAAGTTGAAGCATTGAAAGGCTAAAGAAATGAAGTGATGGGTTATTCATTCTCCTCTAGCCTCACCGAACGATACAATAAGTGGGATCAAATTAAGATATTTTGAGAGGATAAATCATTGACCAAGAAAAGCGCTAAAGGAGTTGATGATTTAAAAAGAACAAGTCGTTTGATACTTAATAAGTGGTATCAGAGTAAGAATGTTCGTGAAAAAATAACCACCATGATACACAAAGCTAGAGAAACAACGAATCAATCAGAACTGAAGCTCCTTCCTCATGGAGTTTGAAATAGTTCTTAGTCACGATGTCAACCTTCCACTACTATTTAATAAGAAATATTTTTCCATTGGAAGTGTTACAAGAAGACATTCACACAAATTAACATCATGAATTGGCACACCTTGAAAAGGGGTTTTAAAGCTCCCAAGGACAAGAAGGGAAAAGTTGAATCGAGGAGCAAATCTAAAGATTCAAGCAAATAATAGGATAATCAATTTATTGATTGATGTTTTGTGTAAACATGTCTGGTGTAAAATAGGTGATTATAAAGATTCTCAAGATTTATGGCAGAAGGTAGGAAACCTCCTTGAGAATCCTTCACTAGCACAAGAAATGAAAGAGTTCAAGGATAAGAACTCGTCAGCTCAAACTGAGAAGAATAGATGAGAGGTATTCGATAGCATTGCCATATTGCTGATCATACAAGTGAACCGAAACTTTCTCAAGCTATATCTGGTGTCGTCTCATGAGTCAGTATCACCGCGACTGATTGTCTAGTAGGTATCTGTGAAGATCTGATGGCCGATAGACTCCAGCAGGTAATTCTCAGCATTACCAATAACCAACAAGGCCATGGAAAATAACCTTCCTCAAAAGAAAATGGCTTAGCACAATACATTAGGATTTCAAGTCAGCACTTGATTCTCCCTGGAAACATAAAAACTTATTAATCGAGAGTAAATTAAAAACTTCCTAAGAACATCAAACTTAATTGAACATTAACTGGAATGGAGAGTTAGCAGATTCAAATGGTTGGCCAAGTTATACGCGAAGCTCCAAAAGGTCCAGAACTTGTGCATTCTCACGTTCATCGAGATACTTTCCTGGTTTAATCTGCAACGAAGGAAATTTAGATCGCTTTCAGATTTAATTTTTTGCATGCCAAAATTGATAACATCCTGGTTTTCAGATATTTAATGTAGCAAAAATAGTAGATTGGAGAAGGCAGTAAGCTGTCTCTTTCCCACACAGTAGCAGTCGAAGCACAAGGACTTTCAGGGTATGATGTTGGGTAGTTTACTAAATCATGCATCTAAGTTTAAGGAATATTCAAAACAAGTACCTAAGTTTGATATTTAATAAAGTGCACATTCGTTTCCTAAAATATGCCTCCACTCATTACAGCCCCAAACAAATGTTTTATTTACCTAAACCGAATTGTAGAACTTAAGCCAAAACTCTCTCCTCTCTTTGCTGACGAAATATGGAACCCTAGGCCATGAAATTGCCGTCGCTGTGACTTTGTGGCTAGATTGCGAGCCTTTGAAATCAGCAAGCTCATTTGCGACCAAGCGGCCGCGATATCATAGCCACCACAAAATGGCCGGCAACTCATTGCCAAATCACAGTTATTCATGCACACAAATGGTCTCGAGCACACACAAATGGCCGCAAGCAGCCGCAAGCTTGTGAATACTTGTGTCCGCAACTAGGTGGTTGCGATTTTGTACGATATAGCCATGAACTCACGCCCATTTGTGGTGGCCATGAGCTTGTACCACCCATGAACTCCGCCACGATTCACGACCAAGCCACTGCAATTTCAAGGCTATATCATAGTTGAGCCGTGATTTCATGGCCGTGAGCTTGCATCGAGATCAAGATCTGGTCCTGGTTTGAATGTTGTGAATTTCGTCATGAGCTCATGGCTGCAAAATCGCAGTCATGCAGCTGGGAATGCTCATGTCTAGCCGCAAAATTGCAACCGAACAGTGATCGCCAAGCTCCATTGAGTTCAATGGTGGTTGCAATTTTGCGGTGAGGGGTTCTATGCTTCGATTTAAGAAAAAAATGGTTTGATTTGGTTTGAGGTTGTAATGGTTGGAGGTGTATTTTAGGAAACAAGTGCACCCTTTTTGTAAATATCGAAGTTATGTGAGAGTTTTGAGTATTTCTTAAACTTAGGTGTGTGATTTGATAAATTTCCCTATATTGTTTCCCATACACTAGTGTGGTCCCTGTGTGTCTATTTACATAGGATAATTCTTCAAAAGGACCATTCTTGCATTGAGCATTCTTTCTACTAAAATTCACACATGATCCAAAGTAGTAACAATGTGGGACTATGAAAGTTAGAGTTGGTCAAGACGGTTTTGCAAGGCGTCAAGTGTTTTTGGCTTTCGATACTGCCGGTGCCCTGTGGGATTAATGACAAGTTGTACTCTATCTGCAGATTTTTTGTTTGGAAATAAAGGGAGCTGAAGTAAAGGATTAAGAACATCTTTGTAACAGTACCTCTTTAAGAATCTGTTTAGATAAGAAGAACGGCTCTTTTTCCTGAATGCCACCATTGTCCTTGAAAATCTTTTGTAAATCCTAGAAGAAATAAATAGTGTTAATTACAAACAAGAAGCAAAAGTTTGAAAAATGAAATAAAACAAAAGGAACATAAACAAGAAGTTGCGAGACCCAACTCCCTAGGTTCAGTTCAATGGATGTTATTCCATCACTAAATGCTATTTATCAGCAATAATAAAACTTAAAGGAGTATGCCATCACAGAAGAAATTGAGCTGGGCCATTCACTAGCAAGTGAATAATAAAACAATATAGTCGAGTCAATACGCCTGGAAGAAATATCTCCCGACATGTCACTCTAATACATTCATCACATAGCTGAACTATTTGCCACATATTATTGCATATAATTTGCCGCATGTCACTCTAATACATCCATAACATAGATGAACTATTTGCCACTTATGATCCCATATAATTTGATGATCTCTTGGCAATTGCAAAAATATACTTATAGGTATTATAATGATGAATATGTTTCAAATGTTAGACGGGCTCGGGGTGACCCCATGACTATATTTTACTCGAAAATGATACAATAGATAAACCAGTAAAGGATTGAACTTTAAACTTTTTTTTTAGTTTAATAATTGTAGTAAACCTGAAATATTTTACACTGTTTTAGCAACTGAATTATTGTAAGAAGAATCAATGAGACCAGTGATGGAGGCCTGCTACAAAAATTCAACTTCATACTTCACATTTAGAAAGAAATTTAAAATATATATATTTTAACCCATTTTATAGTCCTAATTATATATAAACAAATCAATAGTAAATTTATTTTATAATATATTTTCATAATGCAATGTAGCGCCATTAAAAGTTATTCCTACACTGTAACTGAAAGTGATGGCTCCTACAATCAAACATCAAAAAAAATTATGGTTTGACAATATGAATGTCATGTGAAACTCATGAAATTGTGGCACACCATCTCTACCCTTGACGATCTCAACATCAAAATGGGGGTGAGTGGCCAATATTACAAAAAGTTTCAAGTTTTAGACGGATGAAGGATAGAAGAAGGCTGGGAGTGGGGGTGAAGAAATAAGCTTTAATCTAGCCAGATGAATATTGACCATTTTACTCATAGTTCACAATTGGAGGTTGGTGGCAGAGAAGAGATGTGTTCAACCATCATCACAACAGACAGAAGAGCACATGACAGGCTTCAATTTCACGTGGAGTTCATTCATAAAAGTAATTATTAGGGTTGGTTGATCCCATACATGAGGGAGAAAATGCTAGGATATATGGCCAACACTTTGCTCAATTTAAATTCGCCACTCGAATCATTAACAATCAACGACTATCAAACTAACAATAATCAAGGCAGAACCAGAAATGAGGGTCAATAAATCACGCTGGATTTCAAACTCCAACATTAGGTTAGCCAAAATGACTAATAACTCTAATTGGTCATGCCTAACTAAAACACTCACTTCAGCACTTGTAATAACATTGCCAACAAAAACTCTCCATCAATGTTAACTTTTAACAATAAATCGCGCATGACAGCATTCCACATAGATCAACGTCAAGCACCCACACTGTTGATTGAAGTTGATGCACTTTCGATTATTCAAAAATTTATGGATTTGCATTATGAATGATCTCATGGGAATCAGATTGACAACAACACTCAATATAACATCTCAGCTAAGGTTTTAGACGTCCAAATCAGAATGGTACAATACTAATACAGTGGCATGCTGACACTTGGTACACTTAAAATTGTCACAAATTGACTTTGAAATAGTTTCACTTCTCCTGTTCGGATCAAAGAGTTCCATGCCTCATTAACCACCTTCATGATAACCTTCTCATCATTGTTTATCACACCTTGTATAATTCTCCTTCCTTTCCACTCCATCTTATGCCAACACTATCATTGTGCTCTATGTTGGAATATTATAACATAACTAGGGGTATTATTGTAAATATGTTGTATATTCTCCTCTATATAAGACAATAACTCCATGGTGTCTAAGACACTTTCTCTTCTTAACATGGTATCAGAGTCAAAACCCTAATTTTCTGCGTCGTCGTTCCTCTCCCACGCACGCACAGTACCGTTCGTCAAAATCCTAATTTTCTTCCTCTTGTTCCATCAGAGCATATCATCGGCGTCTTCTCTGGTGAGTCCCTTGTCCCGCAGGTGGCCAACGTCGTCCTCCTCGCCGCTGCCCAACTCACCGAGAAGTACGACCAGGGTGTCTCTTACAACCAAGAAAACACAGCATCGCGGCTTCCTCGCGATTCTCTGCTAGGGCACGGAACAACGCCTCCCGCACCACTTCTTCCTTTCTCCTCTGAGAAGGGTTATGCCTTCTCCTCTGGCATTCTTCGCACGCAGACACGCCGTCACAGTTCTGCAGCTGCCGTCACCAAGGATCGATGACACCAACCCTCACGACACCTTCCGTAGTTGCTCTCCCATGAGGTTGTTCCAACTGCCGAATCAGGAGTACACCACTAACTTCTCCTACTTCCTCAGCAACATCCTATTCACTGGAGACTCGGGTGCAACCACGACCCTCGTCTTCTCCAGCACTATTTTCTTCAGCAGTCAGAAGCCTTTCTTCACAGTTCTTTCCAAACTAATCAATTGCTACATCCGGCATCCCAAAGCCAGATACCTCAATCTTTACTAACCACATTACTGCACCCCTCTCTTCCAAGCAGTTAGATGGTAAAAATTACTTCTCTTCGGCATCTCACATTGAACTTTGGCTTATTGGAAAGGGTTATGAGACACGTCTCACTCAAACTGAAGAAGATGTTCAAGTCATTGATCGTCCTCTATGGAAGAAGGTTGACGCTCAGTTGTGTTGTATTATCCGAGACATCATCCATCTATCTCTTAGGAATGTCTTCCATACTCACAAAACCTGCAAAGTTATTTGGACACAGTCTCAACAACTCTTTACAAACACCTCTCGGCGACTCTATTAAGTTTGTGAAGATCTCATGACCATCCTCAGTGCCCATCAGATTAAGGATTCAATGTCAACCTACCTGGGTTTGGTCTCTAGCCTTCTTTGCGACTTCAATGAACTGCTACCACCTGCGGCCAGTCCTGCGAAAGAGCTTTTTTATGTCCCTGGCTTTATATGGTCTGCTCACAGATTATTCTCATGTTCGTGATCAAATCCTGGGCAGCCCCACAAAAGCTACCATGGACAAAACCTAAGCGACTCTCCTCCGTGTCTCGACCAAGATCTTGACGATGCCTCCTTCTGTTCTTGTTGACTCATCAGCTTTGGTCTCTCGACACAACAACATACCTCCGCCTCGCAAGGTGGCAAAGGTCGTCCTTGGTGTGATCATTGTCACCGCCCAGGGCACACGATTGATAAGTGTTGGGGTCTGCATGGTCAACCTCCTCGCGCTGCTCAAATCGTTCAGAGTTCTGTTACTTCTTCAACTTCCACTTCACAGTTAACACCGGATCTAACCCCACCACCTTCCTATAATGACTTTCTGAAATGGTTTGAGGATCCTCAGGCTTCTGATTCCACTGCTACTGTTGCACACGCTGGCGATTCCTTTGCTGGCATATCTCGCTCTTCAGGTCCTTGAGTTCTTGATTCTGGGGCCACCGATCATATCACTAGTAATAAATCTATATTTTCTTCTCTCACTACTTCTGGTTATTTACCAATTGTCACCATGGCCAATGATTCCCAAACTCGGTCCAAGAGTAATGGTATTGTTCATCTTTCTCCGTCTCTTTCCAATTATAATGTTCTTTATGTTCTCGGAGCTCCTTTTAAGTTATTGTCAATAAGTCAATTTACTCGGTCTCTTGATTGTGTCATTTCTTTTATTAAAATGTCTATTTCCTTACAGGACCGGAGTACGGGGAGGATGATTGGGTTCGGATGTGAGCCTCATGGCCTTTATCGGCTTCAACAACCCTCTCTTGTTGGTTTCGCGGCGACATCTCCGCTTCTTATTCATGCTCAGTTGGGACATTCAGGTCTTGATAAGTTAAAACAATTACATCCTAGTCTTTCTCACTTAGAGTATTTGTCTTGTGAGTCATGTCAGTTAGGTAAACATGTTCGTAGTTCTTTTTCTCCTCGCACTGTGAGTCGGGCTATGACCTCCTTTGCTTTGGTTCATTCTGATGTTTGGGATTCGAATAATGTTTCTTTTACATTTAGATCACGATATTTTGTTACTTTTATAGACGATTTTTCCCGTTGTACATGGTTATATCTGGAAACGGAAGGGGAGCCTTGGCGCAACGGTAAAGTTGTTGCTATGTGATCAAAAGGTCACGGATTCGAATCCTGAAAACAACCTCTTGCAAAAAGCAGGGTAAGACTACGTACAATGGATCCTTCCCCAGGACCCCACATGGTGGGAGCTTTGTGCACCAGGCTACTCTTTTTTTTATATATAGTTATATCTGATGAAGGAACGTACATAATTGTTTTCTATTTTTCAATCTTTTTTTCATGAAATCAAAACTCAATTTGGTATTTCTCTTCGAACTTTGCAAAGTGATAATGCGCGCGAGTATCTTTCTACTCAGTTTCGTTCCTTCTTGGCATCTCATGGTGTGTTGTATCGCACGTCTTGCCCTCATACCCCTCAACAGAATAGGGTTGCAGAATGCAAGAATCATCATCTTCTTGAGACCACTCGGACTCTTCTTCTCCATTCTCATGTTCCTCATCAGTTTTGGGGTGATGTCGTACTTACTGCGTGTTATCTCATCAATCGCATGTCTTCCTCCACTCTCCAGGGTAAAATACCTCATCATATCCTCTACCCTCATCATCCTCTTCATCCTTTACCACCTCGGGTCTTTGGTTCTATATATTTTGCTCTTGATCTTGATCCTGACATTGATAAACTCTCTCCCCAGTCTCATAAGTGTGTTTTCCTTGGGTAACTACGGTCTCAGAAAGGGTACAAGTGTTATTCCCCTACTTTTCGTCAGTACTTCATCTCTGTTAATGTCACATTCTTTGATTCGGTTTTACTTTTTGGGCCTCCCGCTTCCTAGTCCGAGATTTCTCTCTCTCCACCTGTACTAGTAACTATCTTTTATCCTCTGATGGCGCCTCTATCATCCCCAGCCTCGTCTCCTCCCTTATAGGTTTATCAGTGTCGTCCTCGTCCTGCTTTGTCGCCGCCCAGCACTGACACTGCTGTGGATACATCTTTGGAGTCAAGTCCTTCGCCATTTCCTCCAGTCCCATCTCCTAACTCTGACATTCCCATTGCACTTTGAAAGGGTATGCGTTCCATTCGTACTCCTTCTCCTCACTATGTTTCTTTGAGTTATCATCGTCTTTCTCCTTCCTATTATTCTTGTCTTTCTTCCTTGTCGTCTGTTTCTCTTCCAAAGACTGTAGGTGATGCCCATCCAGGATGGAAACAGGCTATGCTCGATGAAATTTATGCTTTACAGAGTAGTGGGGACTTGGGACCTCGTTACTCTACCACCTGGGAAGTCAGTTGTTGGTTGTCGATGGGTGTATACGGTTAAGGTTGGTCCAGACGGTATGGTTGGTTGACAGACTTAAGGCTCGTCTCGTCGCTAAAGGCTATACTAAGATCTTTGGATTGGATTATGGGGATATTTTTTCTCCTGTTGCCAAGATGTCTTCTGTATGCCTATTCTTGTCAATTGTTGTGATTCCCCCTCATTATCAGTTGGACATCAAAATGCATTCTTACATGATGATATGCTCGAGGAAGTCTACATGGAGCAACCTCCGTGTTTTGTTGCTCAGGGGGAGTCTTCTGGTCTTGTATGTTGTGCGGAAATCTTTATATGACCTCAAGCAATCACCCAGAGCATGGTTCGGTAGATTTAGTACTATAATTCAATAGTATGGCAGGATTCATAGCGAAGCTGACCATTCTGTCTTTTATCTTCACTCATCTACTGGTTGCATTTACGTAGTGGTTTATGTTGATGATATTGTCATCACAGGTAGTGATCATCTTGGGATTTCATAGGTGAAACATCTTTTCAAACATTTCCAGATAAAGGATCTCGACAAACTCAAATACTTCTTGGGGATAGAAGTAGCACAGCCTAAATAGGAGATTGTCATATCCCAAAGGAAGTATGCAATGGATATTTTGGAAGAAACAGGAATGTTAAACTCAAAGACAATCGACAACCCTATGGATCCTAATGTCAAGCTCATTCCAAATCAGGGGGAGCCTCTTCCAGATTCTGAACGGTACAAGCAATTAGTAGGGAAACTAAGCTACTTTGCTGTTACTCGTCCGGATATCTCATTTGCGGTAAGTGTAGTAAGTTAGTTTCTCAACTCTCCATGCAAAGAACATTGAGATGTTGTGACTCGCATTATTCGATATATCAAAGACGCACCAGGAAAAGGTTTTTTGTATGCAGACAAAGGACATACTCGAGTCGTAGGATACTCTGATACAGATTGGGCAAGATCTCCTACTGATAGAAGGTCCACTTCTGGGTTTTGTATATTTGTCGAAGGTAACCTTGTTTCTTGAAAAAGTATAAAAACAGAATGTTGTGGCAAGATCCAGTGCAGAGGCAGACTATCGAGTTATGACCATAACTAGTCAAGAGCTTATATGGCTAAACCGGTTGCTTCAAGAACTCAGGTTTGGGGAGGTTACATAAATGTCACTTATATGTGACAACCAGGCCGCTATGCATATTACCTCGAATCCAATTTTTCATGAGAGGACAAAGCATGTTGAAGTTATCACTTTGTTAGAGAGAAGGTCATATCAAGACAAATATCTACTAGTTTTGTCAACTCACATGATCAACTAGTAGATATATTTACTAAGTCACTGAGAGACCCCCAAATTGACTACATATGTAACAAGCTTGGTGCATATGATCTATATTCTCCAGCTTGAGAGGAAGTGTTGGAATATTGTAACATAACTAGGGATATTATTGTAATTATGTTGTATATTCTCCTCTATATAAGATAATAACTCCGTGGTGTCTAAGACATGGGTTTCTCTTCTTAACACTCTATATTTGGGTGGATCCCTTGTAGTCAGTAAAGTTACACACATTTGGGCAGTATCGATCATTAAGTAGATCGACCATGAGAGGGTGTAACATAAGGAGTCAATTTAATACCCAAGGTAATAGAATCATATCTCATTTAGTGACCATCTTCTAAGACCAAATAACCTTTGGATAACATCCAATATTAATAAGAAGCATTCCGCGTCCCACAAACCATATAACCAAAACTCCTACCTCATATAATGACCTTGCTTGAGGCTAAATTGATACCAACCAAAACTCCTACCTCATATAGTGACTTTGCTTGAGATCAAGACTCATAATTGTCAAATTCTTCACACTACCATAACCCTATAGACCACTGTACTACAGCAAGAGGATATATTAGGAATATGTGATTCTTTTTTCAATTGTCAAATTCGTTTGTGACCGCTACATCTCTCATAGAACTTGAGTGCAATGTTAAATAGGCAAAAGTTATCACACCATAAGTTGGATAAGAACAAATATAATAGAAAAATTACTAATTTAATATTTAGAACATGGAACATAAGAACCTTCACTGGTAAATCAATGGAGGTAGTAGATACAATGATTAGGAGAAGAATTAATATTTTGTGTGTACAAGAGATAAAATGGGTAGGCGAGTAGGCAAAGATGATAGAGAACTCGGGTTTTAAGTTATGATACATAGGAAAAAGTAAAGCAAGAAATGGAATGGGTATTTTTGTTGATAGTTCATTAAAGGATGAAGTTGGAGTAATTAGAAAAGGGGATAGAATTATAGCCCTTAAGATAATAGCGGCGAAAGAAACTATGAACATAATTAGTGTATATGCATCGCAAGTAGGATTAGATGAAGCTATCAAATCAAGGTTCTGAGACAACTTAAATAAAATATTATAAAACATTCTGCCAAATGAAATGATTTTAATAAGATGTGATCTAAATGGGCATATAAGAGTGAAAAATGAGAAATATAAGAGGGTGCATGGGGGTTATGGGTTTGGAACGAGAAATGATGAAAGCAAAACTATATTAAATTTTACGAAAACATATGACCTTATATTAGCTAATACGTTTTTTAAGAAAAGAGAAAAACACTTAATCATGTTCAAAAGTGAGAATAATAAATTGCAAATTGATTTTCTTATGGTTAGGAAGAAAAATAGAAAGATTTGTAAATATTGCAAGGTCATCCCTGGAGAAACCTTAATTATCCAACATAGGTTAGTAGTATTGGATATACGTCTCAAACATAGTATTAATAAAAAGAAAATATATACAACTCTTAAAATTAAAAAAGTTAAAGGATGAGAAGTAAAATATATTTAAGGAGAAAGTAGAAGTACAAAAATTAGGTGAAATATACAGTGACTCAAAGTTGAAAATAGTAGCTAAAAGTGTACGCGATGAATCAAAGGGGCATGCACTACTAAGGAACCTTGGTGGTGGAATGAGAAAGTACAAGAGAAAGTGAAGGAAAAAACGAATAGCTTATAAAGAATTATATATTTGTAATAACAAGAAAAATTTAAAAAAAATATACAATAGCCAAGAAAAAAGCTAAGAAAGTAACGAATGAAATAAAGAAAAAATATACAATAGCCAAGAAAAAAGCTAAGAAAGTAGCGAATGAAGTAAAGAATGAAACTTTTGAACGATCATATCAAAAATTAGATATAAAAGAAGGGGAAAGAGACATTTATAAAATAACTAAAGTGAGAGAAACGAAGACAAGAGATCTTATCTAAATAAAATGTATTAAAGATTAATGTAATAGGGTACTAGTAAATGATGGAGAAATAAAAGAGCAGTAGAAGAGGTATTTTCATCAACTTTTTAACGAAGGTTTAGGTGACCAACATAATTTAGGTAATTTAAGTAAGTCAAATGAGCAAAAAATTTAAATTTTATTGCAGAATTTAAACTTTAAAAGTGAACAAACTTTAAATGGGATACACAATAAAAAAATCGTTAGACCAGATGATATTCTAATAGAGGTATAGAAGTGCCTAGGGAAACAAGGTATTTCCCTAAGATATTGAATGACTTATAAAATTATTTAACGTTATATTGAAAACAAAAAAAATGTATGAACAATGAAAGATAAGTATTCTATTTCCCTTGTATAAGACCAAGGAAGACGTACAAAATTGTGCAAACTATAAAGGTATTAAACTAATGAGTCATATCATGAAACTTTGGAAAAGAGTAGTATAAAAATGATTAAAGAAGGAGACCTCGGTGACCGAAAATCAATTTGAGTTCATATCTAGAAGGTCAGCAATAGAAGGTATACATCTTCTTAGACAATTAATTGAAAAATATTGGGAGTAAAAATAATATCTACATATGGTATTCATTGACTTAGAAAAAAACTTATGATATAGTCTCAAGAGAAATTATATGGAGAATTTTATAAAAGAGAGATGTTAGTGTAACATATATTGAATTAAGTAAAAATATGTATAAGGATGTAACGACTAGAGTAAAAACATTTCCAATAAAGATAGAGTTACATCAAGGATCAACTCTAAGTCCCTATCTTTTTACACTAATTATGAACAAACTTAGCACACATTCAAGACACAATACCGTAGTACATGTTGTTTGAAAATGATATTGTTTTAGTAGATGAGACACGTGAAAGAATATATGCTAAACTAGAATCTTGACGGGAAACACTAGAAGCAAAAGGTTTTAGGCTTAGTAGAATAAAGACAGAATATATAGAATTTAAGTTTAATAATATTAGACATAATAAGATAATTGTTAAAATAGGAGATGACGAGTTGCCCAGAACCGAGAGTTTCAAATATTTAGGAACATTTTTGTAAAACGATGGAGGAATTAAGAGAGATATCTTATATAGAATACAAACAGGATGACTGAAATGGAGGAGAGCGTTGGGTGTTTTATGTGACCGTAAAGTATCTATAAAACTTGAAGGAAAGTTCTATAAAACCGCAAGTATACCTGCTATGTTATATGGAGCTAAATGTTGGGCTAGACTCAAATACATTAGCAGAACATAAGAGTTGCAGAGATGAGAATGTTAAGATGGATGTGTGGACATAGGATGGATAGAATAAAAAATGAAAGTATTAGAGAGAAAGTCGGAGTTACATCTATTGAAGGAAAACTCCAAGAGGACACGCTTAAGATGGTACGTGCATGTACTTAGACGACCAATAAATATTCTAGTTTGATGATGTGAAACAAACACGCATATCAAACAAGGAAGACCAAAAAAACCTTGGTTAACAACAATAAAACATGATAAACTTTTTTAAATATAAATGATATAGTAGGAGATAAAGCTCAATGACGTAAAAAGATTCATATAGCCAACCCCACCTAATGGGATAAGGTTTGATTGTTGTTGTTATAAAGTCATTTGTGGCAATTATATGAAGAACAACATAAACCAGCATGGATTCATTTGTAGTTACATATAAGTCTCAAGCTCGTTAACCTATCAATTTGTGTTCTTTGACTCCTTGTTCAACAAAAATGAACAATATAAGAAAATTACATATGGGTGTTAAGATCGTTAACCATTGATTTGTTTTCTTTGCCTCCTTTTTTCACAAAATGGAGAATATTCATGAGAATATAAGAGAGGCATGTCGCTGTTAGAAAAAGATCACACGGAAAAATGATTATTATAAAGGATATATTGATGCAACTAGTAGACCAAAAGAGAGATTATGCCTACGCATGGATAGGCTCAATCAATCCCATAAACACTCTTCTAAAAGTCTTCATGTCCATTCTACTATCTCACACTGTACTTGCAAGGTTCAAAATCTCAAGTCGGGCTGATGTTTCAATTTTAACTGGAAGGATACTATTTTGGTATCGCACCGATATTTCGATAATTAGGTACACATCTTAGTATTGTTTTAGTTTAGTATTCCAACAAATCTAGTATATTTTACATGAAGTCCTAGAAAAACAGGTTATTATGAGGCCTATAAAAGAACTCTCCTATTTTTCATCCTTTCAATCAACAATAGTTTACCAATTGACAACTAAAACTCCAAATGACCTTGATTTTCATATTATGAGAAATTAAATCAGGAACTATACATGATCGTTTACTTTAGGTGAAGGGGAGTAATCACCTCTCCTGTCAAGTTCTCATGTATAAGCAACTGTTCCACAATTGTCTCAAGCAATTTGTGATTCTTCCAAAGCATTTCTTTGGCCTTATCATATGCCAAATCATAAATCTGTAAAAGAAGCAATCGTTAAAAATTAGATCCACAGAGCATAATAAAAGTGTCATGAGTGGTTGACATAGAGAAGAAACAGGTTGTCTTTTATGAGAAGACAGATACCTGCTCAATTTTTTCTGCCAGCTCAAGCTGATGGTTGTTTCCCATACTGAGGCCTCCAACCTAACATATTACAATAATCAATCAAAAAGAAAATAGTGCATAGAGGTAAGACAACATAAGTTCCAGTCTAAAATTTCTATAACATTGTTACCTGTACTTATTTTCAAACAGAATTCTATGGCATTGACACCTGTTACCTAAAAGAACAAGGGAAGACTGGTAATCAAAAATTGACACAGCTACATTGAATTTTACAAATTGGAAGGGGTCACATCCATTTCCTGCCTATGGTGCATCAATTGGTCAGCATCCCACATGCCCCTCACCTTGCCACAATGCATTCATCACTGATCACTGTCTTCGTAGCTAAATCTATCTTAAAGTATACACAATGGGATGGGGGTATGAGGGTCAGAACAAGAACTTTGTCACTAAAAATTGGATCTAGAGGGCCAAATGGATTTCTAACCATGCCACCACATGGCAAAGAAGAAAGATTTTGAACATGAGCACGAAAGAGTTTGTGTTCAGGCAGAGCTTCTCTGCTCAAGAGACAGCCTAGTAGCTTCAATAGTAGAGCTTTAGTGAGTTCAGAATAAGAAAATCTAGGTGCTTCTTGTTCAAATTCATAGAAGTACAGAAGTCAATCATTAGTGTGGGAAGAAGAAGATGATAATGAAGAAATTAGGTTGTGCCTTTGACATTATAGCGAAGGAGGCCATGCAGCTACATCAAATTCACAGTGTTTCCCTTAAAAATGGGGAATGCTAAAAAGGAAACTCTAGGATTGAACCTGCTATGAAAGTAATTGAGCGATATTATTCAATGAATAATAAGAAAAGATAATAGTAGAAATGTACGTTGGACTATAACTAAAAAAGAACTCGGATACTTAACTCTTACAACCCATTTTTGTGCATGTTGGACATCTGACACTGACACTAATATCCCAGGTCAAACATTGACAACTCCATATATCACTTGTTAAAAATGGTAAAAAAATATTGTGTCACCACACCAAGGTCCATACCCTTGGAACTCATAACCAACTCCTACCCTTGTTGGAACTCATAACCAAGTCCAAGTATATAGACAGAGAAATACAAATTTAAGACAACCAAGTCCAAACTATATATTCTAATAGATAATTCATTTCCTTTATATTTATCCATAAATGATTTTACATCTGGCCTTCGACATATTACTTTAAAGTTGTTTTTCTTGGCATTCTCAAATATTTTGATCCAGTTATAATGATTCAAGATTCTTTCTTGCTTCATTGCACAAAACTAATAGTTAGTTAGGAACTAAAATTAAGAAAGTTAAAAATAGAAAAAGAAGGGACCGCCTGTTGCTTGTTGCAATGAACATCAAGAGAAGAGAAACAAAACAACAACAACAACAACCACCACTGACCACAATCAAGTTTTATCCCACTAAGTAGAGTCGGATATATGTATTATTCTACGCCATTAGGCTCTATCCCCTATTATATCATCTATACTTTAATAAATTTTATTTTATTATTACTTACTAAGTCTTTTTTTAGTCTTCCTCTTCCTTATTTGATGTGTGTATTTGCCATAATTTCATATCGTCTAACTGGAGTATTTATCCGCCGTCTAAGTATATGTATGTATCATCTTAAACGTGTCTATCAAAATTTTTCCTCAATAGATGCAACTTGGACTTTCTCTATAATACTCTCATTTCCTATCCTGTCCATCCCCGTATGTCCACACATCCGCCTTAACATCCTCATCTCTGCAACTCTTATCTTCAGCTCATGTGCTCGAGTCATAACTCAACATTCAGTATCATATAACATAGCAGGTGTAACCGTCGTTTTATATAACTTCCCTTTAGAATTTAGAGGTATTTACGTAAAATACCCAATGTTCTCCTCCATATCAACCATGCTACTTGTATTCAATGTAAGATATATCTCTCAATTGCCCAATTGTTTTACAAAAATAATCTTAAATACTTAAAGTTCTCAATTCCACAATTCGTCATTTTCTATTTTAACAATTGTATCATTACATCTAATATTGCTAAATAAATTATATATATTCCGTCTTTAATCTACTAAGCCTAAAACTTTTCATTTCTAGTGTTTCCTACTAAGATTCTAATTTAGCATTTACTCTTTCACGTATATTATCTACCAAAATAATATCATCTACAAATAACATGCACCATGGTACCGTATCTTGAATATGTCCGTGAGTTTGTCCATAATTAATGTAAAAAAATAGAGACTTAGAACTGATCTTGATGTAACCCTATCTTTATTGAAAATGTTTCAATTAATTCGCCTGAAGTCTTCATTCTAGTCGTTGCATTTTTATATATATCCTTAATTAGTTCAATATATGTTACGCTAGCACCGCTGTTTTTTAGAATTCTCCATATAATTTTTCTTGGGACTTTATCATAAGCTTTTGTTAAGTCAATGAATACCATGTGTAGATCTTGCTTTCGCTTCTGTATTTTCAATTAGTTGCTTCAGAAGATGTATAACTTCTATTGTCCACCTTCCAAATATAAACCCAAATTAATTTTCCCGTGATCTTCTTCCGTAATCTTTTTTTTTCAATTACTCTTTCCCAAAGTTTCATGATATGACTCATTAGTTTAATACCCCTATAATCTGTACAATTTTGTACGTCTCCTTTGTCTTATATAAAGGAAGTAGAGTACTTACCCTTTGTTGATCAATTATTTTTTCATTTTCAATATTATATTAAATAATTTTATAAGTCATTCAACACCTTGTTTCCCTAGGCACTTCCATACCTCAATAGGAATATCATCTACTTTAATATATTTTCCATTTTGCATTTTATTTAAAACTTGTTCTACTTCTGAAGTTTGAATTCTACGATAAAAATTTAAATTTCTATACTCATTTGACCTACTTAAATTACCAAAGTTAAGTTGGTCACCTAAACGTTCATTAAAAATTAATGAAAATACTTCTTCCACCGCTCTTTTATTTCTCCATCATTTACTAGTACCTTATTGCATTCATCTTTAATACATCATATTTGGATAAGATCTCTTGTGTTCCTCTCTCTCACTTTAGTTATTATATAAATCTCTCTTTCCCCTTATTTTTATCCAATTTTCGATATAACCGTTCAAAACTTTCATTCTTCGCTTCATTCACTGCTTTCTTAGCTTCTTTCTTAACTATTGTATATTTTTTTTATTTTCCTCGTTCTTACAAATATATAATTCTTAATAGATTGTTCATTTTTCCTTCATTTTCTCCTATACTTTCTCATTCCACCACCAAGATTCCTTATTTGGTGGTGTATACCCCTTTGACTCACCGAGTACACTCTTGGCTACTATTATCAACTTTGATATCATCTTATCCCATGTCGTATTAGAGTAATCATATATTTCACCGAATGCTTGTACTCTTATCTTCTCCTTAAATATGTTTTGTTTCTCATCCTTTAACTTTCACCACTTAATTATAGGAGTCATGTATATTTTCTTTCTATTGATACTATAATTGAGACATATATCCAACACTACTAACCTATTTTGGGTAATTAAGCTTTCTCCAGGATGATTTTGTAATCTTTACAAATCTTTCTATCTCTCTTCCTAATCATAAGAAAGTCAATTTCCAATTTATTATTTCACTTATGAACATAATTACGTGTTCTTCTCTTTTCTTAACAAACATATTAACTAATATAACGTCATGCTATTGCAAAATCTAATATAGTTTTTCCTTCTTCATTTCTTGTTCCAAAAGCATAACTCTCGTGCACCCTCTTATATTTTTTATTTTTCACTCCGACATGTCAATTTAGATTGTCTCCTATTAAAATCATTTCATTGAGTGGAACATTTTGTAATACTTCCATCTAGGGCATCTTACAACCTTGATTTGATATTTACATCGAATCCTACTTGAGGTGCATATATGCTAATTACATTCATAGTTTCTTTCTCCACCTCTATCAAGAGAAGAGAAACAAAAATATAGTAGGCCTAATGTTTCTGATCATAAATGTGTACTCATATTTTACTCTTACAATGTATAATTCAATTCTAGAAAACATCATTCATTTTTTCTTCAATAAAGCATTGAAACATAGGTAAAAAAAAGGAGAAATTTAAAATTCAAAGAACAGATAACTACTTCTTTTCTGGTGATATAAATGGCAGGACTGTCATTGGGACTCCATCCATATTGAATTACCATCTGCGTACAAATCTGTACTTGACAAATATGATTATAGGAATCATCAAGATAAGTAACAGTTACTAGGATCATGTAAAAAAAGAATTTGACAGCTATTAATACAAATTAAACAAACCTCTTGCGCTTGCTTGAGTTCCGGTATTGACAAGAGATTTTCTTCCCCAAAAGGAAGCAGCATTTGCGATGCAACATGTGAACCAAAACAAAATACAAGTTTTTTCTCCAGATATGACCTTGATTCCAGATTTCCATTCGAAGAACCTTCGTTCTTTGCTTTTGTAATCTTTGTACATCCAATCCCCTAATATGCCAAAGGATATACTAAGAAATATTGCTAAATATGTTTTTCTGTTAGGAAAGAAGAGGTCATATTTACTTGTAAATAAAAAAAAAAATCAACGAAGCAGATAGAAATGTAATGTAGGGAAAGAATTCATGAAACTACAATCTAACAAATGCTAGATACAACTTAGAAAATATAAATTGACTAACATAGAATCAATAGAATATCATGAACTATACCCTAACCAAAACTTTTTTTTCTTAGATAATCCAGCCAGACAAATGAAACATTATCATTTTTCTAAACTAAGAATAAGAAAAAACATGTTCTGAACAAACTTTTTTTTTTGCAATGGATGAACTTTTGTTCTCCATTTTTATTTATTTAAATAATATTAATCCAGTAAAGTAGTGAAAATAAAAAAAAATTTGTCGTCATGCACAATTTTGGAGAAATATTAGTTAAAAGAAATATAACAAATTGAACATGTTACATTTTATCTGTTCACAATCACCAATAACCTTTTTTCCCATTGATAAATCATTGAGTGATATTGAACTCTCTGAACCTTATTTAATTGTATTGTCTCCACCAGCGTTGATCTTATATTATCTATTCCTTGGTTCTAATTGATTGAGGTATCTCCTACAAGTATGGGGTGTCATAGGTTCTTGTTAGATCTCAAGTTTGGCCTCGCAATTTTCATTCTCCACTCTCAGATGAGAATGATTCAACATCCTTTGCTACTACAAGGCATTGCTCGATGGCGTCTCTACTACAGAAAGTTTGGGATGCTTGTGCAAAAAACAAAGAAAAGTGAACTGAATTGTGTGCACCATTCAATTATTGCTGATGATACAGGTACTAATGACAGCATGAGGAGCTTAATGACAAAATTTTGTTTTGGTCTTGACAATATTCAGCAAAAGAATTAAAAGAGAATGCAAATGTTAAGAGGGACATTCTTGTGTGATGTACACTCCTTATTGAGTGTCATATATGTCAAATTTTAGTTGTTTACTTTTGTAAGACAATTCGACTTGTTGAAGAGGAGCAATGAAGCGAAGGTATGTATAGGCAGAAGAGGTGGTGGTGGAGCTAGTTGAAGAGGGGCAATGAAGCGAAGTATGTGTAGGCAGAAGAGGCGGTGGTGGAGCAAGTGGATGCCACCTTGATAGGGCAGCTGGACAGATGAAGAGTGGCAGTGGCAACCAGAGGCACCAGTAACCAACAGTGACAGTGGCAACAACATACAGATACATATTCCTCTTGCAAGAAAAGTAAACTAAAGTGACATAAAAGAAATTTGTCTATTTATTACATTGAAGAATAAAAACAAAAGCTCAGGACTGAAGACAGAAAAAGGGCATTACCTCCCAAGCAGTAGGCTCCAACCATACATTTTCAACTACATCAAAATTGGGTAGAAGAAGTGTAATAAGAGAACGACCAGCTGCCCAGACAGCATGTGGAAATTTTGTCTCCCTTGTCCACTAACAAAAACTATCCCAAGTTATCAAAAAGAAATGGGAAAATATTATGGAATGCGGAGACACATATCAGTTAAAAGCACACATTAAGTGTCATTAGCAAGAAAATCTAGCTAAGCCAATCCACTTGTTGAGATTGGGCAAGTCCAATTCACTTTCATAAGCTTACATATGTGAGGAAGAGCTCGAGAATATGAAAGTATAAATTGGAACCTTCCAGTTTTTTTCTTTTCCCTTGAAAAGTGTTACCAATCAAACTCAACACACCTAGAATTCAAAATTAAATACTCCTAACTAACAAAACCAAAATCATAATGATATCATAGTTCAAAGGTAGTGTTGTACCCAACAAGTTGAAAGGAACAATATTGGATGCATGTAGAAAAGAGAACAATTAAACTATATAAATAGGTCATATTGGTTCATATCATAGTCCGTATAGGCAGTAACCACCAATTAGAAATTCTTCTTCAAGGACATAATTCCTTATCAACCACCCCTACCTCCAACTCTAGTAACCAAACTAATGGCATACTGAGAGGAAAAAAATTGGATTGCATTCATAAAAGAGAACTATTAGACCATATATATAAGAATTTTGACAAGACACCTAATGACATAATACCCCATATGAGACACATGGGATTAAACCCATAACATATATTAATTTACATCATTCTAGCATTCCCCATCAAGATCAAGCACATATAATATATATTCATCTCGTTAAAATTTCAAAATGGAAAAAAAAATAAAATAAACTAAAATACGCTCAACTAAAATGACAGACATAATCCAAGTACAACAATTAAGATTATTGATGGCATAATGCTGTAGACTAATCTTTAAAAGAGTTGATGAATTGTAATCAAATCCACTTGACTATAATTGTCTTCCTTAACAACCCTCAAACTGAAGATATAGTATGACTTTATAAAGTATTGAAATTTGTGAAGAAATAAAGTGACAATTAAAAAGAGCAGTTAAGAGATCTATTGTCTGCTCCTGTGGCAAGGAGTTAACATCAAGAGATCAAATAAAATTTTATCTTAAAAAGATGCAAAGAAGTCAAATAGGAGATTTATTAAAATTATGTTATCTACTCGAAAAAGGATGTTGAAAAGCAGGGATACAACATCTCGAGTCATGTCAGACAAGTGAAACTTTTCTTTCTGCCTACCGGCCAACACATGAGATCCTCGATACAGGGCGGCAAGCGGCCATCTTCCTTCGCAATCCGTCTTCCTTTGTGACTTCTTATTTCCCACCCAAATGAAACTTAGCTCCACCTCCATGTCAAAATGTTGAAGCATCTTGTTTGAAGCTTTCAGCGGAATCCTCCATGCTGAAACTAAAGCTTTATTGGACTTTAATGCCAACTCCACTCAAGGTACCTCCTCTTCCTCCACGATGAAATTGAAACCCTAGCTTCAACAGACTCCAATCAGCTCCACTTCGGGTACACTTCTTCCTCTTCCTCTACATTCTACTGTCTTTCCTTTCTTTTCCTTTGGCACTTGCATCTCTTCTCCTTCAGCAAACCTCCAACACTAATCCAGCTCTTGCTCCTCTTTTCCTCTTCCTCCATCATTAGCAAATCCTTCTCCTTCAGCACACCTCTAGCGCCAATACTAGAACTGGTGGCACAGCATTGTCTCATGCTAGCCAGGGACCAAAAACTTAGCTCAACTCAAGATTTCAATCTCTAGTTGAAAGAAAGAATAACTAGCCTATATTTTGGAGTTGTAATTAAAATAAAAGTGGCTAAAATAAGTGTCACAAACAAAAATAAGACTATGATTCTAATATTTCCTCTAAGAGAAAAATGTCACAAGAAAATTGAGTTAAGCTATATTTCCTACAAGGGGAGAAAATTTGAAAAGAAACAAAGTCCAAAAAGATATCCAATCATGCCTTCCCCTCTATTTTCTTTTGCAAAATGTAGCGAGAGGGAATGAAGATTATTTTTTCTTTAGTCTGAACCAAAATTGTTCTTGTCCAATTAGTGAGGAATTAGTAAAGAGAGATTAAGTAAATTTTTATCTTCAAGAGACACAAAGATGTCAAAGTGGAGATTGATTAAAATTATAATATCTACTAAAAAAAGATGCTGAAAAGGAAAGGTTTACAATTTTGAACCATCCTAGAGTTTTTGTCTCTAATCGAAACGATACAATTTGGTTAATGCAACCGTGTTTTCTATTTATTTGCATTAATTTAATCACTTTAGACTTGCAACTAATTTTTTTTAAATTTTTTACTTTAACCAAATGCAAATTGTATAATTCCTTTGTTTCATAATAATTTTACTTTTTCATTCAGTTTATATTTGATTAATTTAATCAACTTAGATTATTTTTTAGTTCTACCTCCTCTCCTTCATCTTTCCTCCAACACCTGCATCCCTTCTCCTTCAGCAAACCTCCAACACCAATCCTACTCTTACTCCTCTTTTCTTATCCTCTTTTTCCTCTTCCTCCTGCATTGGTGCATCCTTCTCCTTTAGCACACCTTCCAATGGCAATACCGGCACCAGTGGCATTATCTCATGTCGTCTAGAGACCAAAACCTCAGCTTAGCTCGAGATTTCAATCTCGGATTGAAAGAAGAAATAACTAGCCTATCTTTAAGAATAGTAATTAAAATAAAACTAACAAATGTAAGTGTCACAAACAAAAATAAGAGTGTGATTCTAGTATTTCCTCTAAAAACATGTCAAAAGAAGACAGAGTTAGTTTATAGCTCCTAAAGGGGAAAATTTAAAAAGAGAAAAAGTGCAAAAATATCTCCAATCGCCCCTTGCCTTCTATTTTCTTGTGCAAAATGTGGAGAGAGAGAGGGAAAGGACTGAAGAAATTTTTTATTTAGTTTGAATCAAAATTGTTCTTGTCTAATTAATGAGGAATTTATGTAAAGAGAGATTTAGAAAAGTTTTATCATCAAGAGACACAAAGATCTCAAAAAAGAGGAGATTGATTAAATTATGAAATGAAGGAACTTGAAAAAGCAAGGTTCAAAATTTCAAACAATGGCGGAGTTTTAGTCAAATGGAATATGATTTCGGTATTGTATCATGTCATGTCGGTATGATTTCAATACTTATTTAATTGAATTAATAATAGTAATGATTAATTTTATTGTAAATATTTGTTTAATTAATAATTAATTAAATTGCTAATACATGTTTGTTTGACTAATTTAATGACCTAGGACTTGCAACTAATAAATTTTTAATTTTTAACATTAATCAAATGTAAATTGTATAATTATTTTCACCCATTACCTTCTATTTTCTTTTGCAAAATGTGGAGAGAGAGAGAGAGAGAGAGGGAAAGAACTGAAGAAATTTTTTATTTAGTTTGAATCAATATTGTTCTTGTCTAATTAATGAGGAATTTATGTAAATAGAGATTTAGAAAAGTTTTATCATCAAGAGACACAAAGATCTCAAAAAAGAGGAGATTGATAAAATTATGATATGAAGGAACTTGAAAAAGCAAGGTTCAAAATTTCAAACAATGGCGGAGTTTTAGTCAAATGGAATATGATTTCCGTATTGTATCATGTCATGTCGGTATGATTTCAATACTTATTTAATTGAATTAATAATAGCAATGATTAATTTTATTGTAAATATTTGTTTAATTAATAATTAATTAAATTGCTAATACATGTTTGTTTGACTAATTTAATGACCTAGGACTTGCAACTAATAAATTTTTAATTTTTAACATTAATCAAATGTAAATTGTATAATTATTTTATTTCATAAAAAGTTTACTTGTTTTTCTATTTATATTTAATTAGTTTAATCACCATAGGTTGCAACTAATTAAGTATTAATTTTTAACTTTAGTTATTGGTAAATTGTATAATTTTTTATTTCATAATGATTTACATTTAGTAAAAAAAATAACCAGAAAATAAAACCTTTTCCTTTTCCTTGCTCCTTCATAAACTGGGGGTTTGATTCCAAATTTTGACACATTGGAATAATTTTAGATTTCTAGGCCTAAGAGACTTTAAATGTTAGGGATATAATTTTTGTTTAAAAGTGTATCTTTGTATAGTTGTATGTAATTATATGGGAAATTTATTTATTAACATGTAATAAAAAATTGTGCATTAAATATTATTTTATTTATTGTATTTTATTAGATAAAAATGTAAATAAAACTCTTGGATAAAGTGAAATAATTTAAAACCCTTAGTTTTATTTTGGTTTTGTTTATTTTTCATAATTACAATTATTGAAATGGACAAAAAAAAAAAAGAGATAAAGAAAAGTCTTCCAATTTTAGATATAAAATATTAAATTAGATTTTAAATTTTGTAATTAAATTTATTGAATTTTATAAGTACAAATTTTTTTATACATATAAACTTCAACACAAATTTGATTAATTTGAAAATTTTAGATTTAAGATTTTTCCAATAAAATCAAATTCAAATAATATAATTTTATCTATTCTGTGTGTATATATTATAATTATATATTTGAATAAAATACACCAAAAAGTAAAAAATAAATAAATATATTATTTTCATAACTTAATCAAATAAATTTTTATTTAATCAAAATATCTGTGTACCAAATGTCTCGGGAAAAAAAAAAATTCTCCTACCCCCTAGCCAACTTGACGATCGGCTATAAGCTAATCTCATAATTTACCTCTCTTCACATAACTTGGGACGGACAGTAAGGGGCATCTAGGATGAGTGTAATCAACTTTTGCTACCATTGATGCACAAACCAAAATGATATAAAAACATAGGAAAATAAGTAGAAACTTGACATGATCAAGTTGAACACTAATTTTCTTATTGCTTGCTTGTATGAGCTTTTAAGATTAAAAAAAAGTTGCTAAAGTTAGATGCTAAAATTTATCCTATTTAATTTTTTTTACTTAAATTATTTTCTTAAAAAGTTTAGCCGTTTGATTAAGGTAAATGAAACTAATATTTTAAGTTTAAGAGACCGTACAAGTCAATTTAAGATTAGGTGGAGTCTATCAAGTAGACATAGTTATTAAGATCAAATGGATTCAAATCGTGATTGATTTGGATTTATTTTGGTTATTTTAATACTGAACCAAATTTATATATATAATAGCTCAATTTAATTGTATTTATTTAGGTTAGTGTTATTTTTTAAAGATTAAAAATTATCTAATTATCTCCTTCCTCTCAAACCCCGATATCAATCTCAAGCCCAGATGAAATAGGATGAGAGTTGTATTAGGTTGTTTGTCGGACAAATGTTAAATGAATCGATCCATCAAAACATTATGTTAATGTTAGGTTGTTCTTGAAAAAGTGTTGCAAGATCTGAATGTAACATCTCAACTAGAACCGCTACATCTCCATGAAAATTTGGATGTAATGTTAAATATGAAGAGTTCTCACACCATAAGTTGCATAAAAATAAATATTATAGAAAAATTAATTGTCTAAAATATCAAACATGAACATAAGAATGTTCACTAGTAAAAAAATAGAGGCAATAGATATAATGATTAGGAGAAAAAATAATATTTGGTGTACAATAGAAAAAATGGATAGGAGAGAAGTAAAAAATGATAAAGAACTTGGGTTTTAAATTATGGTTCACAGGAAGAAATAAAACAAGAAAAAGAATAAGTGTTGTACATAGTTATGAAATAGTAAGAGTTAGAAAAGGAGATAGGATTATAACTCTCAAGATAGTAGTGACAAAAGAAATTATTAATATATATACACCTAAATAAGATCAAATGAAAATAATAAATCTAGATTTTGGGACAACATAGATAGTATTGTTAGTACCACGTGATAGTTTTGATATGATCAACTAAGTCAATTTAGGTCTTGTTATGTTTTGATATCCTTGTGTCTAAGTGTGCAGGAACTTAGGAGCATAGGGAGTCGAGCGAAAGACGCAACTAGCGAGAAGAACGACACGGGAGAGAGTCGACGAGCTCAGTGCTTCCGAGGGACGAGGTGCTGCGGAAGAGTACGTTGCCGAACGAGAACGAATCGCGCAACGTTTCCGAGGGACGAGAAGTCGGAGCAGAAGGTTGCTCGAGAAGGCCGGAAGATGGGTTCAGGTGAGCCCTATTCCGGATAGTCAAAATCATTTAAGAAAACGGAGCACGCTGACGGACAAGAAGGAGGTGCGCGGCGTTTCCGAGGGACGAAAAGCCGGAGCAAAAGGTTGCTCAAGAAGGCCGGAAGATGATTTCGGGTGAGCCCTATTCCGGATGGTCAAAATTACCTAAATGAACGGAACCGGAGCGAGAGCCCGGACCGAAAAGTCAACAAGAAAGTTGACTTTGGTCCGAGCGCCCGGACCACAAATATTATCAAAATGTGATGTGGCGCAATCCGTTGCAAAGTGGATAAAATTCTATCCATGTCCAGGCACCTGGAACGCTTCCAGACGCCCCGAACAGGGCTATAAATACAGTCTTGATCCTAGAAGCTAAACAACACTGAAAAAGATAGAAAAGAACACTTGTAAATGTTCAACCTTTTGTTTAGGTTTGTATCTGAGTGCTTTAACTGTTGTAAGAGGCTTCTCTGCCTGAAGGAGATTTGATAGTGAGTTTACCTGCCTTGGATTAGCAATCTCCTGATTGTAAACCAAGTAACTCTTTCTGTGCCTCTTTTCCCTTATTTAATTAGTTTGTTAATTCTTTTATGCAAATGTTTGTTTTAATCAAGCTGTAAAAGTTCGAGAAAGGTTTTTTGTTTGAATTTATTGTGCAGGGTTATTCACCCCCCTCTAGTCGGCCGCCAAGGGACCTACAATTAATATCAGAGCGAAGTTGCTTCAGAAAGACTAACCGCAGATCGAAGCACAAGAATAGCTGGAGCTAGCATTTACCCACCAGTATTCGAGGGAGCGTTCGTATTTTGGAGACGTCGAATGGAGGTATATTTTAAAACTAATTTCAATATTTTACTAACGATTAAGAACGGTTTTGATATGCCTAAAAGCTGAGAAGGAAAAGAACTCGAGGAGCATTAATGGACTGAGAAGCAGCACAACAACTTTATGGCAAATGGTAAGGCTGAGTTCCACCTCCTTAGCATTCTGCCTGTCCAGGATCTCGACAGAATCAGCGAATATAAGAGTGCAAAAGAACTTTGGGAAAAGTTCTTAAAGCTCTAAGAAGAACCAAAAACAGTCGAATCCAACTCCTCGATAGACACCGAGTCATCGTCAGAAGAATCCAAAATCGAGGAAATTGTCGGAACAGCTCTTATAGCCGAATATCTACCTGAACTCAATAAAAGCTCATCCTCAAAGAGCATCAAGAGCATCGATCAAGGAGGAGCAACATCAGAAGGAAACAACACTTCAAGAGGAGCTTCAGGCTATGGGATCGACAAGGTAAGTCAGGTACGATCTCTACCTCCTAATAAGTTATTTCAGTTTATAAAAATATTATCAAAAAATGCCTGTAAATTAGAAAAAGAAAGTGAAGAGTGAAAATTAACTTTAACAACATCTTGTCGACTAGATAAAAATTGAAAACTAGAAATTAAAAATAGAAATAGAAAATCTAAAAAATTCTACATGTTCGAATATAGCTATTTCTAATTTCAAAAATTATCAAAGACTAAACTAGCACTTTAGATATCATAAGAGTCAAATCAGAAAATTGTCAACAAAATATATCCTTAAGAATGATTAACCCAGTTGGAAGGAACCTATATTGGGTTCCAAAATCATCCTTAAATTAAAAAATTATTATGCATGTTTTATTTTTAATTTGATTTCATATTCTTGTTTAGATTTATCAAATAAATTGTTCTGCATAATTTCTCTTAGAAATTAATTAAAATTAAAGTTTTACGAGAAAGAGAATTTCATTACTCATTATGGAAAAATTTAAAATTTTTTATTATTGTATTATTTTTCTATAAATTTTTTAACAAAATTCCTATTCATCGATTTAAAATATCTTGCAGTGCTACTTTTTACAAAATTTACTTTTCTGTGAAATTTTATCCTTTTCTTTCTAAGAAAATTTACCTTAAAATTTTGTGACCATTGGTGAATTTTCTATGAATTATTTATCCAAATGCAAATTTTTAACATTAAAAATTTTTAAAAATTCAATTCTTTAACATTTATTTTTTCTAGAAAATTACTTACTATTATATATTCTCAAAAAATATTTCACGATTTTTCGAAGTTAATAACTATTTTTAATTATTTTTTTGGAAAATATGTATTTATGCCGAAAAGAATTTAATTTTACTTAAAATAATTTTAATCGTTTATGAAAAATGTTATATCTGCCTTAAATACGTTTGTTCAACCGTTATAAAACTTTCAAAATCTTTTTTCAAATTATCTTTTTTCAAACCCAGTTTATAAATTGAAAACAAAAAATATGTCTTTATCTAGAATTTAAAAGTTTATTCTTTTATATTAGTCCACGTTTTTTTATTATTAGTATCCCTTCGACTCTACTTTTTCAAAGCTATATCTTTGCTTTACCCCTATTTTTAATGTGATCAGAGGGAAAGAATTAAAAGTCTAGGGGAAGGTAACATTGATTTTTTTTTGCATATTATTAAAAATTACAACATTTATACTTATTACCTTACTGTTATTTATGTTTGATTTACCCTAACTTGACTTGGATTGTTCATCAAAAAGGAAGAGATTGTTAGTACCCCGTGATAGTTTTGATGTAATCAATCAAGTCAAGTTAGGTCATGTTATATTTTGATGTCCTTGTGTCTAAGTGTACAGGAACTTAGGAGTACAGGAAGTCGAGCGAAAAACGCAACTAGCAAGAAGGACGGCACAGGAGAGAGTCGACGGGCTCGATGTGTTCGAGGGACGAGGTGCTGCGGAAGAGTACGTTGGCAGACGAGAAGGAAGCGCGCGACATTTCCGAGGGACGAAAAGCCGGAGCAGAAGGTTACTCGAGAAGTCCAGAAGATAGGTTCAGGTGAATCCTATTCCAGATGGCCGAAATCACCCAAGCGAGTAGAGTACGCTGGCGGATGAGGAGGCGCGCGACATTTCCAAGGGATAAGAAGCCGGAGCGGAAGGTTGCTCGAGAAGGCCGGAAGATGGATTAGAGTGAGCCCTATTCCGGATGGCCGAAATCACCTAAGCAAACGGAACCGGAGCGAGAGCCTAGACCGAAAAGTCAACGGGAAAGTTAACTTTGGTCCGGGCACCCCGACCACAAATATTATCAAAATGTGACGTGGCGCAATCCGTTGCGAAATGGATAAAATTCTATCCACGTCTAAGCGCCTGGAACCCTTCCAAGCGCCCTGAACAGAGCTATTAATACAGTTCTAATCCCAAAAGCTAAATAACACTGAAAAAGATAGAGAAGAACACTTGTAAACGTTCTACCTTTTGTTTAGTTTTGTATTCGAGTGCTTTAACTACTGTAAGAGGTTTCTCCGCCTGAAGGAAATTTGATAGTGAGTTTACCTGCCTTGGATTAGCAATCCCCTAATCGCAAACCAAGTAACTCTTTCTGTGCCTCTTTTCCCTTGTTTAATTAGTTTGTTAATTCTTTTATGCAAGTGTTTGTTTTAATCAAGCTGTAAAAGTTCAAGAAAGATTTTTGTTTGAATTTATTGTGCAGGGCTATTCAACCCCTCTAGCCGACCGCGAAGGGACCTACAAAGTACTGCAAAATATTCTATCAAACGAAATGATTTTAATAGGAAGAGATCTAAATAGACAAGAGTGAAAAATAAAAAATACGATAGCGTGAATGGGGTTATAGGTTTAGAATAAGAAATGAAAGAAAAACTATATTAAATTTTGCAATAACATATGACCTTATACTAGTTAATACGTTTTTCAAGAAAAGAGAAGAATGTCATATTCAAAAGGAGTAATAAGTTACAAGTTAACTTTCTTATCGTTAGGAAAAAGAATGAGCTTAGGTGCAAGGTAAAATTGTTGTCATGTGGTCTAAAGATCATATGTTTGAGTAGTAGAAATAGACCCTTCCTCGAGACCTCGCATGACGAGAGTTTCATGCACTGACTGTCCTTTATGGTTAAAAAGAAGGGTATAAATATTTATAAAGATTGTAAGGTCATCTCTAGAGAAAACTGAACTACCCAACATACGTCTTAATAGTGTTGGATATGTACCTCAAGTATAGTATCAATATAAGGAAAATATGCACAACTCTTAAAATTCAGTGGTAGAAGTTAAAGAATGGAAAACAAAACATATTTAACAAGAGAGTAAGAGTCTAAGGATAAAGAGGAATACATGGCGGCTCAAATATGACATGGGATAAGATGACATTAAAGTTAACCATGATAGTCAAGAGTATACTCGGTGAGTTAAAGAGACGTGCCCCACCAAGTAAAAGAATCTTGGTGATGAAATGAGAAAGCAAAAGAAAGAGTGAAGGAAAAATAAATAGCCTATAAGGTATTTTACATTTATAAGAACGAGAAAAACTTTAAAAAGTATATAGTAACAAAGAAAGAGACCAAGAAAACGGTAAATGAAGTCGTAAATGAAACTTTTAAACTCCTACATCGACAATTGGATTAAAAAAAGGGAAAGAAATATTTATTGAATAGCTAAAGAAAGAGAGTAAAAGACAAATGATTTTATCCTAATAAGATGTATTAAAAATGAATACAAAAGGGCATTATTGAATGATGAGAAAATTAAAGAGAAATAAAAGAGGTATTTTAATTAACTTTTTAATAAAAAAATTTAAGTGACCAACTTAACTTAGTTAATTAAATCAAAGCTGTTTAGAAATTTAAAATTTTATTATAGAATTCAAATTTATAAAGTAGAACAAGCTTTAAATGGGAAATAAAATAGAAAAGTAGTTTGACTAGATGATATTTCGATAGAGGTATGGAAATGCCTAGAGAAATAAGGTATTGAATGACTTACAAAGTTATTCAATCTGATATTGAACATAAAACATGTTTGGGCAAGTACTATAGTTTCATTATATAAGAACAAAGGAGAAATACAAAATTATGTAAATTATAGAATATTAAACTAATAAGTCATACCATGAAACTTAGGAAAGAGTAATAAAAAAAAGACTAAGGAAGGAGATGATCGAAAATTAATTTGATCATGCTTGAAATATCTACAATAGAAATTATATATCTTAAAACTAATTGAAAATTATCAGAACAGAAGCAAGACTTACACATAGTATTTATCGACCTAGAAACAGCTTATGATAATTCCAAGGAAAATTCTATGGAGAGTTTTTTAAAACAGAGGTATTAGCATAGCATATATTAAATTATATGGCAATGTAATTACACAGAGTGAAGATTTCAAACTTAATAACTAAAGCATTCCCATAAAGATAGGGTGACATCAAGAATCAGTTTTAAGCCTCTATCTTTTTATACTAATCATGGATGAACTCGGCACATTCAAGCCTAGTATATGTCGTTTGTAAATGATATTATTTCAGTAGATGAGACACATAAAGGAGTAAATGTTAAATTCGACGTGAAATGCTGGAAGTGAAAGATTTTAGACTTAATAGAGTAAAAACAAAATATATTAAATTTAAGTTTAGCAATATTAGACATAATGAGACAATTAGAGTTATTTGTAACGGAGAGCTTTAAGTATTTAGGATCATTTTTGCAAAACGATAAATGGATTAAGAGAGATGTCTTACATAGAATATAAGCAAGATAGTTATATGGAGAAGAGCGTCAAGAGTTCTTTATAATCGTAAAGTAGTTCCAAAACTTAAAAGGAAGTTCTACAAAATAACAGTTAGATGTGCTATATTATATGAAGCAGAATGTTAGATTGTGACTCGAACACATAAGTAGAAGATGTGAGTCAAAGAGATGAATATATTAAATTGGATGTGCGGGCATACAAGGATGGATAAAATAAGAATATTAAAGAGAAAGTCCGAGTTACACTTATTGAGGGAAAACTATGGGAGACGCGATTAAGATGGTATGGATATATACTTAGACGACCAATAAGTATACCAGTTAGGCAATATGAAATTATGACACATATATAAATCAAACAAGAAATAGGAAGACCAAAAAAGACTTGATTGACAATAATACAATAAGATAAAATTTATTTAAATATAGATGATAATATAGTAAAGGGATAAAGCCTAATAGCGTAGAAAGATTGATATAACCAACTCACCAAGTGGGAAAAGACTAGATTATTATTGTATCTCCTTCCTCTCTCTACTCTTCCCTATTTTTCTTAACTACTGTCTTTAGATTAGGGAACATCTACCACTATAATGCCACCACTTCCCATTTCTAATCCTCCTCTCCTTCTACCCTCTCCTCTTCTATCTCCTTCGGTCTCTCTACTCTCCTCCGTTTTTGTCATTCTATCATGTAGGCCTTGTTGAAGTGTCTCGTATGCCAGCATGTGATGTCAAATTCTACTCGTACATGCTGGCACAGCTCAACACCAAAATAATGGTTGAAAGAAAGAATAACTAGCCTATTTTTTTGAAGTTGTAATTTAAAAAGTAACAAATATAAGTGTTGCAAACAAAAACAAGAGTATTCTAAGAGAAAAATGTCAAAAGAAGACTAAGGCTATGCTTCCTATAAAGGAATAAAAAGTGTAAAGAAATCAAGGTTTAAAATCTCGAACCATGCCAAAATTTCAATCACTGACCGGAACAATGCATGGTGTCGGTAATGGATTGGAGTTGAAGGAAATGAAGTATAGGAAGAAGGCATTGTCTATACCAAGCATAATTTTAAATTTTGTACTATGCCGGATGAAACGATCAAAACATATCATTCCGCTAAATTATCAAAAATTCTGTGCTTCATCTTCTTCCTTCAGCCTCTAATCTATCACCGGCACCATCTATAAGATTGGCGGCGCCATACTTGAGTAGTATCTTTCTAGTTAAAGACAGAAACTACACCTTATTGTCGAGTGGTATCGAGTTTCGGTGATTTACCAGAATGATATGTTTCAACTGATTCAGTCAGCACAATACAAGATTTCAATCCATGAAAGAAACAACAAAAAGTTCACTCCAATTTTTTTACCTCCCATTTCTTTAGCAAAAGAGAAGAGAGAGAAGGAAGGACCAAAGAAATCTTTCCTTACTTTGAACCAAGGTTTAAAATCTCATGTCGTGTTGAAGTTTCAAATTTTGACAAGAATGATATTATTTCGGTATCATATCAATGTTTCGACATATGGTGTTGCTAAAGAATTGGATGGAAAATAAGAAGGTGAAAAAGATGAATGAGAAGGGAACACATGTATATTTCTAACTCTTATATGGGATCCTATAATTTTAATATTATATATTATAACAAAAACTTAAAATAATAACATAGCAAGTCAAAAGGTGTCAAATATTAGTATAACACGATACTCATCGATATGATTGATACAACACGACAAATTACCTGTGTCGAGTAGTTTCGAATTTCAATAATTGCGCATCATGATAGATAATAATAACAAATAAATGTACAAATTTAAAAAAAAAAAATCCCTCTTTTAAATAGATAATCTTTTCCCACTACTATTTCAAACAAGTTCTTATATTGAATTTTTTTCTTTAGGAAGAATTTGATTATCCATTTATGGGCGGTAAAAGGTGAAACTGTCAAATACGATACGAATACGGCGATACGATAAATTTTGAAAATATAAGATACGATATGGCTAGGATACGATAATCAATATATATATATATATATATATATATATATATATAGTATTGAAAATTAAAAATTATAAGCTGGAAGAGGATTATATTCAAATTTCTAAATCAAATCTTTTTAACAAAATGATTAGGGTTTAAGCACTTTAGAGGAGTAGAGGGCAGAAATCAGAAATAATAATCTAGGGCTTACATGGCGAGAGGCATCGGCGTCAACATCAGTGTTGGCATTGGCGTCGATAAGAGGTGAGAGGCGAGTAGGATGAGAGGCAAGTAGGATGAGAGGCAAGTAGAAAAGGATTAGTGTTTAGAGTTTAAAAGCCAACAACACAATTCATTTTTATTAATTATTTTCCAATTAGTCCTAAAATTTTAAGTTTTTTCAATTAACCCTTAAAAATTTTAAATATTTTCAATTTTAGCCAAACGTATCTTAGCTGTGTCCAAAACCTATCCGCATGATCAAACCTCTAAAAAGTCAACGACGCATTTTTGGCCATATCCGATATGCATATTTGTGTATCGTATCTGTATTCGTGTCCGATACTTCAAAAAAAAAAAAAAATCGGAGTATCTGTGCTGCATAGAATTGACCCCAAGACCTATTAAAACAACCACACATGCAAGTACCAACTAAGAAAATTAATATCTTGATGCTTCAGGCAGAGGCTTTATCTGCTACCAAGGAGTATCGAGTATCGACCATTGAGAGGGAAAATATTATGTATTCACAAAGGAACTATGGCACCATAGATATATACTCCAATAAACCATCTGATAGCTAAATGTTCATGTAGGACTAAATTCATAAAATGTAAAACTATAAACTACAATAGCTTTAATTGTTCTATTGTAGCATTGAGTCATTCGCATGAGTGACTTTTGATATCATAGGGTCACAGATCAAACATAACATGGTATTGCAGCAAAAAGTTTGGAGATTGGGGTAAGAATACTACCATTACCCTGTGTCATTAACTAAATAAACTAGTTAAATCAATCCACTTATTGGGATTGGACAAGTCTAATTCACTGCATGCCTATATATGTGAAGGAGAGCGCCAGAAAAGAAGCAAACTAGATTTTGTTAATTAATTACCTAATCAAACTCAATACACCTTGATTTTCTAAAGATGATTCAAATTCATGGAAACACAATCTCTTACCCATCGATTACATCAACAATTAAAGTACTCAATTCATAATTTAAAAACAAAATCATAAAGCATACCACCAGCTATTATTAAAAAATAGCTCAAGTTATTAGATGATTCAGTGAAACTAGAATTCAAATAAGGCCATGAATAATGTCCAAAAGAGAAATAGGAAAATATGTTGAAACCACACATAAGTATTGATCAAATAAGAAAGAAACATGGCATATTATGGCAGAGTTGCTTACATCAAGTGGAGGGCTATATAACTCGATGCCATTACTTATCTGACCATAAGGTTCCATTAAATCAACAACTGATTCCATATCCTCCTTTGTCAATGTCAATCCTAAATGATCAACTAGAGATTTGCTTATCCTTCTAAAACCTGTTGTCAGTCTCAACCATGTAGGAACAAATTCACTCAAGCTCTGTAAAAAATGTGGAAAAAAAACTGTCATTAACAAGATAACCTAGAAAATTAAATAAGTGATGGGTTAAAGGTGGCATCCACATGTTAAGCTTGAAATTTACCAAGACATGTATCATGATAGTAAATAATAGATGGCAAGCATAGTTTAGGAAATAATTTATAACAAATTGATGTAGCCATGTGATGGTATCATTGTGAAAGAGAGGCTGCCAGCTACTACACCTTGCACTTCCCACATCCTATTGATATTCCTTGGTTAATTTTGATAATTATTTTTTTCTTATTACTTCAATTTTCTCTGTCAACATCTGTAATGTCAGTTGTCCACATGCTCTTCCTACTCATTATTGAATCAATTTTCTTTGTTGTTATATTGAGCTTATGAATTTTACCATGCATTTACTTCTTCTATGTGACTGTAGCCTTATTTTAACGTTCTTATTGTTTTTTGGATTATTGAATTCTGCTCATACAATTTGGATTTCTTATTAGTAAATCTTAACAGGATCCATCACAGAAATTAGATAGTCAGATGTTACAATATTCTAAATTTGCTAAAAGAACATTTTGCCTGCAAGATATTACAAATAAGAGTTACAAAATTGTTACATACCGCAAACCAACTACAATAGGATATCAGCTCATCAGCATCAAGAACTTTGTTGCGGAATGCACTAGCTTCAAGTGCTAAAGGCACAAGCTTCAATTCTGTTGGCCTTAGCAAAGCAGTCTTCTCAGCAACCTGAAAATGGAAGTTCATGCAAATTAAATCCTTTACCTTCAAAACACAAAAAATACCATATGATTGCAGAAATGATGCTTATATGTGAAAAATCAAAGTTTCTCTGCAATTTAGTGAGAATTTAAAGGATGTTACAAAAGACAATCATTGAAGTGTTTGATAGAGAGTACCAAAAGTAAAAATAAGAAGCATTCATATTTTCTTAATATTAATTAAGTGCCGAAGATCGTCTGTCTTTGTGTGGAAGGTTTACAAGTAACCTTTTAGCTTTGTGATCTAATATTCACTGGTCAAGAAACAAAGTGGTATCACTCAAGTAATGGTCAAGGACAGGTTGACAATTTTATGCATCATATCACATATGATCAAGCAGAAAATTTGGTCAAGAACACAAATACAATACACCAAGTAAAAGATAATAAAAGCAGGGACTCAATTAAGCAAAACAAAATAGCATACCATGCCTGAAAAAAATAGTAATAAACAAACTTACTCATGAAATACAATAAAAATTGAATAATTATAGATGCATAGGAAAATGGTTCAATGTGAAATTCAAAATTGTGCTATGTAACAGACATTTGAATAATTATAGATGTGGAAGAGATAGCAACAAATCAGGTTAACAGAAAGTAACAATGTTGAGACAGAAACAAATATTTAGCATGACAATCCTTGACCTACAGGCCGTGGTGTGAAGCATCATTTGATAGACAGACTTATGGAAAGAGGATAAAGAAGTTGACTCAAACATGATATAATGCTTCCTTCAAAGGAGAAAAGGGAACCAGTACTTGAAGCAATGAGCATGTCAAGACCTTCTGGTACTAAATTAAATTACTGATATGTCAAAGTTCAATATCCAAGAGATCACGTTCGCAAGGGCATTGAGACATTCAGTAAAGGTCTGGGGCACTGAAACAAGTATTCAAGTTCACAAAAAACATCTATAGAAATCTTATGAAAAATAAAATGCATATGAAAATGAAATTACTCTTCCAAAACCATATTCAGCAAAAAGTCATTCTTCAATTATTTTATAACAAAGAAATAGAATTAACAAGAGGAACTGAGAAACTATGCATGAGGGTTTATGTAATTAACCTTCTTCCAGTCAACAAAATCAATAAGCTCATCATCCATAGTATCTTTAGCAGCAAAACATAATATTTTTTCCCTTTCCATCTGAGTTGGCCGTTGAAGTTGTAGCACCCTATCCATACGTCCAGGCCTTCGCAAAGCCTCATCAATTTTATTAAGTTTGGTAGTCGTGGCTATTAGAACAACTCCATCTTGCTTTTCAAAGCTGCAAATTGTATTGCATATTAAGGAAATTTGTTGGAAATTTAATTGTTAATAATATCGAAATAAAAAGGTTATGATGAACAATTATGTGAACTTGGCAAAATCCTCCTGCATGAATGCTCTACCTAACCAGTCTTCCAACATGGCCTAGTGTTTAATAAGTTTTCTAACTTCATGTTTACATGCTAATGACAATAATCTGGCACTAACAAATGAAAATAATGAAATTAATGTTGCATCTTGGGATTAAATCAATTAGAATGATGTATCTAGCTAGTGATTATATTTATTAGGAACATGTATCTAATATTAGATTGATTAGTAAGGGAAGGTTTCTCTTATTTATACTTTATATGGCTACGTCTATTTAAAGACTTAGTGCGTTGAATAGAATATGCTTATGTTAAAATAAATGATTTGATGTGTTCTAGTGCACTTGATGTTTGAATCACCTTGTAACAAAAGTCAACGTGTGCAGTATCCAATGAATAATCTGCAATCCTAGTTTCCTCTTTTAACCCTTGTCTCAACTAGTGTCAAAGCGATATTAAGCCTTCCCCACTGCCCGTGATTGCCCTTCCTCTCTGCAGCTGTGCACAATCTTCTCTCTTTACTGCCACCCCTCTTTTATATATTGCATTTCACATATATCGAGCTTAACATTTGCTTCGAATCTCATTTACCAAAACAAGCATGCATCATGGTAACTTATCTTGGATATGCCTAGTGAATTCATACATAACTAGTGTAAAAAAATAGATTCGCAGTTGATCCTTGATGTAATCTTATTTTTAAAGGAAACACTCGCGTTAATCCACCTGGAATCTTCACTCTTATCATTATATCATCATACATATCCTTAATTCTCTCAATATACACTATGCTAACACCTTTCTCTTCTAGAATTATCCATATAATTTCTCTCAAGACTCTATCATAAATTTTCTCTAGGTTAAAATGAATATTAGGTATAAGTCTTGCTTCTATTCTCAATACTCTTCAATCAAATGTTTAAGAAGATGCATAGCTTCTGTCGTAAGCATGAATCCAAATTAATTCAAATCACCTTGGTTTGTTTCCTTAATTGTTTTTTATCGCTTTTTCTCAAAATTTCATAGTATCGCTCGTCAGCTTAGTGTCTTTAATTCGCACAATTTTATACGTCTCTTTTGTTTTTATACAAGGCACTAAAGTATTTAATCTCCATTGATCCAACATTTTCTTCATTTTCAATATCAGGTTGAATATTTTCGTAAGTCATTTAATACCCTACTTCCCTACTTCCATATCTCTATTGGAATATCATCAAATACAATTGTTTTTCCATTTTTCATCCCATTTAACACTAGTTCTACTTCTAAAAATTGAATTCTTCAATAAAAATTTAAATTGCTATGCTTCTCCAACTTACTTAAATTTCCTAAACTAAGTTGGCCATCTAATCATTCACTAAAAAGTTGATAAAAATACTTTTTTCATCACTCCTTTACTTTCTCCTACTTCACTAGTACCCTATTAGATTCATCTATAATCTATCCTATTTGGGTAAGGTTCCTTGTTTTTTATTGGCTTTACTCACTTCTTTCGTGGCCTCCTTCTGAGCTATGTATACTTTCTAAAGTTATCTTTGTTCTTAAAAGTGTAACAGTGACTTATAAGTTGTTCTTTTTTCCTTTAATTTCTCTTGTACTTCCTCTTCCACCACCAAGATTCTATATTTGGTAGTGTGTCATTTTGGCTCACTAAATATGCTCTTGGCTATTGTTTTTAAATTTGGTGTCATCTTATCCCATATTAAATTTGAACTGCCATATAACATTCTTCTAATACTGATGCTTCTATCCTTTCCTTAAAGATACTTTGTTTTCTCTCTTTTAACTTCCATCATATAATCCTAGGAGCCATGCACATTTTTCTTCTACTGATATTATATTTAAAGTGCATATCTGATACCACTAACCTATGTTTGGTGGTTAAGTTTTCTCTAGGGATAGCCTTGCAACCTTTACAAATTTTTCTATCTTTCCACCTAACCATAAGAAAGTCAATTTGCGACTTATTGTTCCCACTTTTAAAAGTAACTAAGTGTTCTTCTCTCTTCTTAAAATATGTATTAACTATTATAAGTTTGTATGCTAACACAAAATCCAATATAATTTTTCTTTATTTTTTGTTCCAAGATTATATAGCTCTCATACACCCTATCATATTTCACATTTTTTACTCGTATATATCCATTTAAATCCCCAATTAAAATCATCTTATTTGTCAGAATTTTTTATACTATATTCTCTAGGTCTTCTCAGAACTTACATTTGACATCTTTATCTAATCCTGTATATATGTTAATTATATTAATAGTTTCTTTTACTACCACTATCTTAGTTATCATCATATTTCCCTTCCTAACTACTTTGACTACTTCATTTAACAAAATATCTGTAACAATGTCTACTCCATTTCTCATTTTACTCTTCCCTATATACTCATTTTGTCTCTTGTAAACATAAAATATTAATTCTTCTAACTAACACAAACACAAGCTATAAAAAATTAATTAAAATATACAATTGATCTTGGCATATGGGGTGTCAATGTCAGTATGATAGAAAACACATCAAAATGATAAACACAATAACACAACATAAATTACATATGCCGAGTAATATTGAAGTTTGATAATTTATCGAAATGATATGTTTTGACCAACCAGTCATATGGCCCATGACGAACCAGTCGTGGTCGGTCCCAAGCCCAGATAAAGGAGGAGGATTACGCGAGGTTACCAGCCAGCGTTAAACTATGACAAATTTTCAATGAATGAATCCATTAAACTATTGTGCTAATGTTAGGTTATTCCTCGGAAGGAATGCGTTGCAGGGTCTAACTGTAACGTCTCAACAAAGACCGCTATATCTCCAGAACTCGGATATAGTGCTAAATATATAACAGTTCGTGTTGGAACCCGGAATATAGGAAACCTCATTAGTAAAGCAATAGAGGTAGTACATACGATAATTAGGAGAAAAATTAGTATTTTGTGTATACAATAGACAAAATGGATAGTCGAGAAGTCAAAGATGATGGACAACTCAGATTTTAAATTATGGTACACCGGAAAGAATAAAATAAGAAATGGTGTAGATATTTTTTTCGTAGATAGTTCGTTAAAGGATAAAGCTGTAGGAGTAGTTAGAAAAGATGATAGAATTATAGCTCTAAAGATGTCAGTAGTGAAAGAAACTATGAACGTAATAAGCATATATGCACCTCAAGTAGGATTAGATGAAAATATCAAATCAAGATTTTGGGACGACCTAGATGAAGCATATATGAACGTAATTAGCATATATAGTCAAATGAAATGATTTTAATAGAAGGTGATCTAAATGGGCATGTCGAAATAAAAAATAAAGAATATAAGAGGTATCATAGGGATTATGGATTTGGAATAAGAAATAAAGAAGGAAAAACTATATTGGATTTTGCAATAGCATATGACCTTATATTAACTAATATGTTTTTTAAGGAAAAAAACACTAGATCACGTTCAAAAGTGGGAATAATAAATCATAAATGGACATTTTTATGGTTATAAAGAGGGATAAAAAAAATTATAAATACTACAATGTCATCCTTGAAAAAAACTTAACTGCCCAACATACGACAGTAGTGTTGGATGTATACCTTAATCATAGTATCAATAGAAGAAAAATATACACAACTGCTAAAATTAAGTGGTGGAAGTTAAAGGATGTGAAGTAAAATATATTTAAGGAGAAGGTAGGAGTACAAGCATTATGTAAAATATACAATGACTCTAATACGACATGGGATAAGATAGTACGAAAGTTAAAAATAGTAGCCAAGAATATACTTGGTGAAAAAAGAGGCATGCACCACTAAGGAATTTTAGTGGTGGAATGAGAAAGTGAAGGAAAAATGAACAACCTATAAGAAATTATATATTTGTAAGACCGAGGAATATTAAAAAATATACAATAGTCAAAAAAAAAAAAAAAAAAAAAAAAAAGGCTAAGAAAGAAGCTAAAAATGCAGTGAATAAAGCAAAGAATGAAACTTTTGAATTGTTATATAGAAAATTGTATTAAAAAAAGAAAAGAGGCATTTATAAAATAGCTAAAGTGAGAGAAAAAGTTAAGAGATCTTATCTAAACAAGATGTATTTAAGATGAATGTAATAGAATATTAGTAAATAATGGAGAAATAAAAGAGTAGTAAAAGAGGTATTTTCATCAACTTTTTAATGAAGATTTAGGTGACCAACTTAACTAGGTAAAAATTTTAAATTTTTATCATAGAATTCAAACATCAAAAGTAGAACAAGTTTTAAATGGGATACAAAATGGAAAAGTAGTTGGACCAAATGATATTTCGATAGAGTTATGGAAGTGTCTAGGGAAACAAGGTATTGAATGACTTACAAAATTATTTAACATGATATTGAAAACGAAAAAAAATGTTTACTCAATAAAGGGTAAGTACTCTAGTTCCCTTATATAAAAATAAGAGAGACATATAAAATTGTACAAACTATAAGGGTATTAAACTAATGAGTCATACATGAAACTTTAAGAAAGAGTAATAGAAAAAAGATTAAGGAAAAAGACTGGTGATTGAAAATCAATTTGGATTCATACCTAAAAGGTTGACAATAGAAGTTATACATCTTACAACTAATTGAAAAGTATCGGAAGCAAAAACAAGATCTACACATAATATTCATTGACTTAGAAAAGCTTATAATAAAGTCCCAAGAGAAATTATATGAAGAATTCTAGAAAAGAGAGGTGCTAGTGTAGCGACCAGAGTAAACACTTCAGACAAAGTAACTAAAGTATTTCCAATAATAGGGTTACATCAAGGATCAACTCTCTATCTTTTTACACTAATCGACAAACTTACATTCAAAACATAATATCATGGTGCATGTTGTTTGCAGATGGCATTGTTTTGGTAGATAAGATACATGAAGGAGTAAATGCTAAATTAGAAGTTTAGTGGAAACACTAGAAGTGAAAGGTTTTAGCTTTAGTAGAGTAAAGACAGAATATATGAAATTTAAGTTTAGTAATATTAGATGTAATGAGACAATTGTTAAAATAGGAAATGACGAGTTGTCTAGAACTTAGAGTTTTAAGTATTTAGGATTATTTGCAAAACGATGAAGGGATTGAGAGAGATGTCTTATATAGAATACAAGTAGGATATTTGAAATCGAGGAAGGTGTCGAGTATTTTATATGATCGTAAAGTACCTCTGAAACTTAAAGGGAAGTTCTACAAAATGGTGGTTAAACCTGCTATGTTATATGGCATTGAATGTTAGGCTATGACTCGAGCACATGAGCAAAAGATGAGTTGAAGAGATGAGAATGTTAAGATGGATGTGTAGGCATATGAGAATGGATAGAATAAAAAATGAGAACATGAAAGAGAAAGTCTAAGTTGCATCTATTGAGGGAAAACTTCGAGACACGTTTAAGATGGTACGACGGCCAATAAATCTAGTTAGACAATATGAAACTATAACAAATATGCATGCACATCAAACGAGAAAGAGAAAGACCAAAAAAAAAGACTTAGCTATCAATAAATTTATTTAATTATAGATAATAATATAGTAGGGGGATAGAGTCTAATGACGTAGAAGGATTCATATAGCCCACCCCACCTAGTGGGATAAGCCTTAATTATTATTGTATATGTTTTGATTGTCATGCAACAAGGTACAAGATTTCAAACTATGATTATAAGAATAAGAAGAGATTTTAAATGGATAGAAATAGAAAATTGAGGCACCTATAGCATAATGGATCTCAACTTATCATCTCTTTTGTGTCTTTTGTAGGTCTACTATTTCAATGTAATGAATTGACTATTTTGGTCTAAAAATCTTTAATCATATTTTATATCTCAAATATAATACACTAACACAAAGAAGATACAAACATAATAAAAATCTTTACAAATAAATCTTTGACTTGTAGAATACATTTAGAAAGAGAAATATGTAATGTTGTAGATTATATATAAAAATTAGGGAAATTTCATGAGAAATATAAAATCCATTTACAAAGGCAAATTCTGTAATTTTGCAAGATCGCAGCTTTCATTTAGATTGAACATAGTTCTTGTCTCTGCATTTTGGGTACACAAATATTTTATATTAATAAATTATATGATAGAGGCAAATTTTTGAGTTAGTAATATGGGAGTCACATGCTTATAATTTCTATATTATTTAAATTTACTTATTCCTAAGTTTCTTGGCTTAGGAGTTCATACAAGGAGACTCGCATGAAACTTTTGCGATGATGCAAGATGTTCAAAAATTTCAGTGCAGTGTGATTGTCAATCTCTTGTGTGATTGTTTGGGAAACCCAAGATGTGATTTGCCTAGGACCTCAATCTCCTGCTTTCACTTCTTTCTTAAAGCTAGGACCACCTTACTGTGACCCTACTGTTAAATACTTGAGTTTCATGTAAGACGTAAGGTTGTTGCTATAAAAAATATTATGCAACAGTTAGTGTCAAGAAAAACCTCTTAGGGGTGGCAAGGGCATGTTATTTCAAGATTTCATCGTAGCAAAGTAGGTAGTTAAGAAAAAAGCACTAGATTACCATACAAGTTGTGATCATCAACATGCCTCTTATGCTAATAGAATAACAGACAACAGTTGATAAATCCAAACGGTAAGGATAAAACAATTTAACAAAAGACCAATTAAGGTAAGAATTCTTTAAAAAATCATTCATCAAAGAAAACCATGGTTGCCATTTCACCCAATTCAAATATGTTAAGTGCCCTTATCAATATTAGGAAAAGGACAATTTACTAACTCTATCAACACAGAATTTGCTGGAATAAGTCATGTGAAGGATAGACAAGGTGAAGAAATTAGGCTTCCACAAAAAATGTACAGAACACAAAGGATGACTGTTACCCATCCAACTCAACTAAAAGTTGGTTAATAAATGCTTCATGGTCTTGCTTTTGCGTGTGAATAAATTTGCCTCTAACACCAGCAAATTGGTCAAAGTCCTCCACAAAAATAATGACCGGTGCCTATAGAACAGAAGCCAATCAGCGTCACAGATGAAAAGCTAAGCAAGTTTTAGAGCACGAAAAAGTTAATTACAACCTTAAGAAACTAAAAAACAATACATCTTAAGCTAAAAATGTTATGCCAAAGGTCTGTATTGAGAAACACTGAGGCTAAGGTAATTAAGAAAAAACACACACAATTGAATCCATAATTGCATAAGAGCTTCTCATGAGCATATAACAAAGATATTTAATAATGTACAAAACACGAGTATAATAAGATTATAAAATGTGAAACCAGATTATGCCTTTCCGAAACCAACCAGCATATCAGCAATATTCTAAAAATCGGCCTAGGCGCCGTCGCCTAGGTGCTGCCTAGGCGCTAGGCGCCAACTAGCCGCACCAAAAACATGCTAATCGGTCAGCCTAGGCGGCCTTAGCACCTAGGCGGGATTAGGTGGCCCTAGGTGCCGACTAATCGGTCGAATCGTCTAGGCACTGTGAAAATAGTGTAGGATTTTCACGATTTCTTTTAGTTTAGGCCTTTAAATTTAAAATCCTATTAAAAAAACTGAAATATAACCTTTTTTATGTTGAGCTTAAGTTTTATAAGCCCTAAACTTTGGTCCAGCAAGAAAATCGATTTGTTGGCTTGCCCTGACGGCTAGCACCAAACTTCATCTTCATCATAGCGAGTGAAGAAACCCACATTTTGGAGAAATCAGATAGTTAAAAGGTTGAAGACATAGATTTGCAGAAAAATTTATTGTCTGATCTTTCCTCAATTGAGTGACTTGAAAGGAATTGAATTGAAGGTTGGCTAAAGTTTAAACCTTTGGAAAAGTCATTTCATCAGACAACCCCAAAAAAGCTCTAGAGTGAGATGTTGAGGATTCAATCAAAGTCCCACATTGGAAAGATTTAGAAAAGATCATAGGTTAAAAAGATATATAATATCTCCATTAGCATGAGGCATTTTGGGTAGAACCCAAAGCAAAGTCAAAAGGATCTTGGCCCAAAGTAGACAATATCATGCTATTGTGGAGATATGTGAACATCCTTTGATCACAACGAAAGGTATCAGAGCTATAGTCCAGACCAGATGTCATGTGGGGTGGCCTTAAACGAAGTTGAGGGTTGGCCCCGAGCAGGTCAGGTTGACCGGATGCTTGCGGAGAGGCCTTGGAGCAAGTCAAGGTGACCTGATACTTGTGGGGAGGTTCAGAGAAGGTCAAGGTGACCGGATGCTCGCGAGAAAAGTCCAGAGCAGGTCAGGGTGCCCAGGTGCACGTGGGGAGACCTGGACCATGAGAGTAATTGTGATCCTTCTTTTGAGGGAAGGATTGTTAGGGATTCAATCAAAGTCCCAAATTGGAAAGATTTGAAAAATATCATGGGTTTAAAAGGATGTATAATATCTTCATTGGCATGAGGCCTTTTAGGTAGAGACCAAGAGCAAAGCCATCAGGACATATGCCCAAAGTGGACAATATAATGTCATTGTGGAGATATGTGAATATCCTTTGGTCACAACATGAGAAAACTTCATGTGGATGATTTTGCATCCGAAGTAATGATGATATTGAGTTTGTGTCCGATGAAGAACAAGTCGTTGAAAATTATGGAGAAGTAGAATAAATTTGTGATATTTTATAGTTGTGTAATTTTGAACTCATTTTAAATTTGTTGTTATTGTGTTGGAGTTATAGAATGTGATTTATTATGTCGTATATGTTGATACCGTGGAATCCGTCTAGCGACGCCTAGTCCCTGCCTCGGTGACCTAGGCGCTAGGCGCTGATTTGGCGCCCGACTAACACCTAGTGAATTTTAGAACCTTGCATATCAACAAAATACTTAACCACTCACCCATTCATGGGAATAAACAACCTTTGGCTCAAGATAATGAAAAAAATTGCATGCTAATTATGCATTAGCATAACCCAAAAAACAGCTAAGGAGGTTTGTTATGAAAAGATAACAAATTATCAATGTTATTTTATTAGTTCACGCATATATGTACTAAAGTTTAACAGAGATAGACAATAACCAGATCCCTTGCAGTGTGGAACAACTCCCTGATATTTGATGCACTTTGACCAACCCATAGTCCAGCTTCCAGATCACGGGATTTAAGCTCCACAACTGGAACCCTTGCTTCTGCAGCTATAGCTAAAGCAAGTGAAGTCTTCCCTGTACCTCTTTCACCAACAATAAGAACTCCCTGAAGCAAAATTAAGCATCTCAAGGTCATCCACTAAGAAGTTGAAACATGTAGTTGGATATGCAGACACAATACAATGTAAAGGCACATTTTCATGCAGTTAAGCAAGACCAGGATAATAAAATGTTCTAATAAAAGTTCACAAGGACGATATACGTTAGTAGTGAACAATTTTGTGCAGTCAAGCCAAATTAATTCAAGACAGATTCTGTATTATTAAGTTGGATATCTTTAAATTCAGATTAATTATTTTTATCAATCAAATGGCTTGGATCAAAATATAACCTGAATACCTGAATGTTACATGATTAATATGATCGTCCTATTTAAATTTCTACTGTCTCCGAAAAAATCATAAAAGAAACAAGGGTAATTTTCAAATGCCTCCAACCCAAAGTTTAAAATCTCGAGTCATGTTAGAGTTTTGGTCTTTGAATTGAATGATAGGGATTAGATACTTATGGTGTCAGTGACGAATTGGAAGTGGAAGGAAGAAAGAAATGAAGGGAAGGAAAAAAAAAAGATATGGCACCTATATACCTAAAGTTAGAACTTTATGTCTCACCTCAATGGTCAATCAAGTCATGCTGGAGTTTTGCTCTTTGATAGCAATGATATGGTTTCAATACCATGTCGACATTCTGACTTATGGTGTCAATGACGAATTGGAAGCGGAAGGAAATGAAGAAAAAGAAGAGATGACACCTATATTCCTATGTTTAAACTTTGCGGCCCATTTAAAATGGTACAATGTCTATATTATGTTGTATGGCACAAACTACAAATTTTCAAATTATCTTGACGTGTATTATAGCATTGTCAAGGGGTGTCAAATGTGAATATGACATCGACAAGACACGATATATGAGAAATTACCCATGTTGAATAATTTTAGCAATTTATGGGAATGATATGTTTCAACCGTGTTGCATAGCATGGTACAAGATTTCAAACTATTGGTATAATTTTGATATAGTATTATATGGACAAAAGCTATAAAATCTAAAATTATCTTGCTATGTGTCGTAGCATGCCAAGGGGTGTCAAATGTCAACATGATTGATGCAGCAACAAGAGAGATTTCATGTGTTGAATAGTTTTGATAATTTGTTAGAACAACATACATTTCAATGGTACCGCCAGGCATGAAACGAGATTTCAAATCATGCTCAAACCTTTAATTAATGTTAAAACAGCTAAAGTTTTCCATTTTGTTATCAAAATGCCACCTATGTGAGATCAAAATAATTATTTTACCCTTCTAAAGCACGAAACTTGGGGGATTTTGATATTAATCAAATGTTGTTTGATGAATTGAAGAGCTATCTTATTAATCAAATGACTGAATACAGGAAAACATTTTTCTAATCTAAAAAAAAAAAAAGAGAACAAGTATATAATAGCAATATAAGAGCCGCAATAGGAGCACAAACTGGCAACTCTTCCAAATTAGCCTAAGATAATGGACCAATAAAAAAATCATATTCAAAAACTTTTGATGACCTCAATGAAAATATTTAACCATACAAATTGCAAAGTTGAAGAGAAAGCAGAAACAACTGTTGACTGTAAAAATGGGAGTCGAAGCTCAATTACTTAGTGTGATACTTCTCATTTGTGCTTATTCAGAATCTATTGGAATGAGGTATAGCATGCAGAAGTAATCAAATGTTTCCATATAACATGAAGCAAAGTGTAAAGATAAAATATTTGAACACTGAATTTACCCTCGGAGCACGAGCTCCCTTTTCCTGGAAAGCACGGGGATTGCGCAAGCATGTTACAATGTCATTGATTTCCTCTCTCATAGATTCCACACTAGAAAAATCCTGCAAGGGTATCGGCGGATTCTTCACCCTCTGCAAAACAAGTCAACAAGAAAATGTGATGCGAGAAATAGCTTGAATTGCTATGAGACAGTACAGTGGCCTACAGCAAGCTGAGAGTTTTGCTTTAGCATATTCTCACCTTCATCTGCTCAAATGCAGAGGTTATTGGATCAACACCATCTTTCTTCCTTTTTATGTTTCTGGTTCGTGCATAATTATAGTAAGCTTTCTGTCCATGCAATAAAATAAAACATCAAAACTCCAGAATCATGTTGAATACAGGAAACAACAAGTTATAAAATACATCACTGAACACAAGGCCTTATCTGGAGTCTCTTAATAGTAAAAAAGCACGAGGTTCCTGTTATTCATGCATTTTAATTTCTCTTTTGAAATTCTACTTTAGCATGCACATTCTGAAATCCTACCAATAACAACATGTCAACATATGACTATTCTTTAACAGAATTTGGAAAAATAAGTTTAATATTTTAAAGGAAAGAATGGGCACCAATGGGTGTCTATTAAGGTGAAATGATCCAAGAACATATCACACGCCAATGGATGAGTTATCCTTAGGATGTATTCTCTATTCCTCTGTATGCTAAATTAAACTCTCTGATGGCTAAAAAAAACTTGAAAAATCTTACTACAAGTAGTATGAGACATCTAAAGATAAAGAGCTAACAAACATCAATTTTAGCATCCTAATTCCATAAGAAAATGGTAAGAATGGATGCACTAAGAACAGAATTATCAAACATAACATCCAGAAGGTCGAAGAAGCAACATGTACAATCTGGAAATATAGAATTACGAAGTAGAAGAAAGAAATGCCAAAAGATATACCACTCTACGAAGTTTCTTCAAGTTAGGGTCTCTACGTAATGGCCCATATCCAAGAAACCTTGGTATTTTCCTCTTCAAAAAGAAAAATACATTAAACAAAAGATATCCAAATACGGCACTTCTGATCAAAAACCAAAAGTACCACCAAATATTATTCACTGCTCTAGCTCTGTGATTTATCTCCGCTTCCGACTGCCATTTAAGGTACCATGTATCACCAACAGCTTGATAACTTTCTTCCGGCCAGGCCATGCCTAAACTCATTCTCACCTAAAAGAAGAATGCAAATATGTAGTTCATTGCATCCCCATGCATAGATCAACGTAAATGATTATTGTGGTCAACAGATTAAATATTTTTGAAAATAATTATACAAGTGTTACCTGTCTTGGAATGATAAACTCAATAAGAGGAAAGCCCATGATGATCATTAGATCATCGATTATATTTCTTGTATTTGTGTAAGCTCGTTCTCTTATATAGCCTAAAATGGGTGACTTCCATAAACCAACTAGACACTGGGAGGAAAGCTTTATTAATAGAAGAAACTGCTGTCGGATGTCCAACTCTGAGAATGGGATCCACATCAACTGAACAGCAGTTGGAATTCCAGAAGCGAGCATTTTCACATAAAGACCATCAAAACCTCCAGACTCTTCAAAAAGTAAATCAAACTCCTGCACTAAGTCACTGATAGTACTTCAGAAAAAAAACAAACAACATAACCATACAAAAATACTTTTGCTACTTATGCAAGACACAGTTACCTGAATAAAAAGGCAAAAAAACACACAAATTACAAGAACGCATGACTAACCTTGAGGTCAACAAAATAGACTCTATCTTCGGCTTTCAGTGTAAGATACATGACACTGCAATCATGTCGAATTTGAGCTCTTTTAATCAAATTCTTAGAAATAGCAAAAGGAACGGCCACAGGATCCATTTCCCACCTATTCCTTTCCTCATTATACCATGTTTTTGTCATCAATCTCTCACGGTCTACGATGATACGGCCCTAAAAACAAGTTAGAAATATAAATAAGATAACAACACTATCAAATAAAAGTACAAATATTCCATATATTATCCAAAAATAAATGGTACTAAGGGATCATGTCATCAAAGTAAAGCAGCCAACAAACACATTTATTGCGAAAAGGGAGAAAAAGAATAACTAAAAGTGTTCTAATTAGTGAAGCACAATGATGATTATGAAGTTGTTTGAGAGAAAAAATTATCAAATGCATTTAACGGATATAGAAGTGATTTTCCTACTCTATTATCTTCCTTATCAATTTTATAGGAGATTTGTTCTTGTCTTGAGTGGATCTCTAGGATTCTTCATTCTTCTGATGCATCTTGTCATTGTCTTGGTGTTGGGAGCACAACTTTTAGCCAGAGTTTTGATATATGACTAAAGTTAAAATTAGGTTTGTTATGATCTAACAAATTGATGTAAAGGGTACAAGAGTAGTTAAAAAACCTAGTGAGTGAAACTACGCAGTTGAAAAAACCTAGTGAGTGAAGTTATGCATCTGAAGTCCTGATTGGGAATCAGGCATTAGTTGAGTTTTGGTTGGGAACCAAGCAAGGAAAATCCTAGCCGAGAGCTAGGTGAATGAAGTCCAAGTGGAGTAAGCTGGGAGCTGAAGCTGGGTAGATGAAGTCCAGGTGGAGTAAGTTGGGAGCTGAAGCTTAGCGGATAAAGTCTAGGTGGAGTAAGCTCGGAGTTGAAGCTTGGCGGATAAGACCAAGTGGAATAAGTTGGGAGAGCTGAAGCTTTGCAAACAAGTCCAAGTGGAATCAGTTGGCAAGCTATAGCTTGGCCAACTCAATCTAGATGGGAGTTAAATGTCTAGACTCAAAGTAAGTGCGAGCAACTTTATATTTTATATCCTACTCATTACGTATAAAAATTGCAGGAAACAGTTCCAAAGGAAATCCGAAGCGACTGTGGGTGATAACTCTCAATAAAGGAATTCGAAGAGTCCAAGCGACCGTATCTAGGTCGGGGTGATCGAAGAATACGGATGACCGGAGAATACGAGCTACCTAAGCAACTTCTAAACGACCGGAAGATGAAGTTAATCAGCAATCTGAGCCAGTCAAATTAAGATCAGATTTCACCCTTCTCTAGGCAACCGGAAGGCGTCTAGTTGACAATAGAGTTTCCTTAACATTATCTCACAAATAGAAGTTGTAGCCACGTCAGCACTGATACAGGCGACCAGGAGGAGACCGAACAAGCACTATAAAAAGGGTTTCAAGGCAGAGCTCTCAAATCACTCAATTTCTCATGCATTTATTCTCTTGCTCGTGCTCTAGTACTTTCTGCTTTTTGTACTGCGACACGTTGCAACCCCGCTTCATTTCCAATCGGCAACACCTTGAGTAACATGCTATTTGTTTTTGTGTTGCGTATTTGTTTGATTGTGCTTAATTTTTATATTCTTTTTCTTAAGATTTTCCCATCTCCAGAGGCTTTCTAGAAAGGGAAGATTAGAAATAAAAATCAATTTTTTTTATAACTGCTATGTGTGTCTATACTTCTAGTTTAATTGATCAAGCATGTTCAATTTTAGTTAAATCCTTTGCATGCTTATACGGGTCTAACTACACTTGATTGAATCAGTTTTAAAGTTATATTTATTTCCTCTGTGCTACTTTATTGATTCAATTATTTTCAGTTATTTTATTGAAATATCTACCTCTAAAAATTCATAATACTATTCACCCCCCCCCCCCCCCCGGGGCGTCGAGTGTTATCCTACACAAACTACTTTGTTATTTTCTTGTCTCAAACAGCTTATCTGAAACAAACATTTAAACATTGAGACAAGGTTTGAAATTTCAAGTTGTGTCAGAGTTTCCGTCTTCAATTGGAATGATATGGTTTCGATACTATATAATAACAATCGATTTTTTATAATTAATTAGTACTTAATAATTTATTAGATTGCTAATACATTTGTAATTTTAAATTTTTGATTAATTAAATCACCTCGTTCTTCAAATTAAATATGTTTGCAACCAATTAAGGTTTCATTAGGCATTTGTAAATTATATATTCCTTTTATTTCATAGTAATTTACACTTATAATTTATTAAAAAAAATTAGGCAAAACACTGGAATGAGTAACAAGAAGATCAGACCTTCTTCCTCTATAAACTAGGACATATGTTACTTTCAAATTTTGTAGCATTCATATTTTGTAACATTTGAGCAATTTTAGAAACATTTATTGTTAAGGATATAATCTTGTTTAAATGAATGTATATTTTTATCACTTTATGTAATTATATTTAACATTTATTTATTAGCATTTAATAAAAAAAAATGGGCAGTAATATCATTTTATTTCATGTATTTTGTTTCATGTATTTGAGCTTTAAACTTTTAATCCAATTTTATTTATTTCATGTAATTATAATTATTAGAGCACACGAAAAATAAGAAGATAAAAAAATTCAAAATTTAAGATATATATATACACTTAAATTAGATTTTAAATTTTATAATTAAATTTATTTAATGTTACCCATATAATTTTTAGAAATTTAAAATTTAAATTGAAATTTGGCTTAATTAAATTTAAAATTTTAGATTCAATTTTTTATAAAAACAAATTTAAATTTGAAAATCTTTTATATTTTACTTTTTATTGAATAGAGTTTTTTTAATAATTTGAAAAATACTTTAATTTATCATGTATCTTCAATAAAATAAATTAAAATTTAATTTAATTTAATTTTTATTTAATTAAAGAGTTGTAGAATCTTAGTTTTTTAATCGCTCACTCACACGACCTTTCAACATAAAGATAAAGATAGAACACAAAAAAATACTGATGACCTACCTCGTGAACATACAACACAAAAAATCCGATGGGTTCATCTTGAGTGCCTCCAACACACCGACAGAGTGGCGAGCCAAGGCATCAGACAACCCACTCATCAAAAAATTGTAGCAGATCTGCCAAGAGATCATGCTCATTGCCAGTTCTCCTTAAGCTGCAGCCAACCATCTTGCTGGTTCGTTCAATTCTAAACTGCGGAGTGGTGTTAGGGTTGCTTATGAACCAAGGACAAGCTTGCGTATGTTGATTACAAGACCTGTCCATTGTGCCAACGAGTGGATGAGATGGAGGGTCATCTTTTCTTTGATTGTTCAGCAATCAAACCACTATGGGATAAGGTGCGAAGTTGTCCCAATATCAGCCCCAAATTTGCCACTGTCAACTACAACCCAGAGACAACCGCCTCAACAAAGCTCGTCGCATGGGTATCTCTTGCATGCGCTATTTGATTTGGCAAACCCGAAATAGGTGCCAATATGAAGGAGGCATATCAAATGTTGAAATGACGTTTAGAAAGGTTCAAACACATGTATTCCACTTCTTAAGCAGGTCGAATGTAACTTGATAGATGACATCAATGCTATTTACCTTTATAAAAACAAACACACAAAAAATCTTCACTCATATAATTATTATTCTATTTAAATATTTTTAAAGATATTTTACATTTTAAATTGTTTTTTATTTTTAATGAATTATTTAACTAAATCAACTTAACTTATCTTTCAAATTTTGGAGTTCAAATAAAAATCGCTTTAAGATTTGATAGAGTTTATCGAATAGACATGGTGATTAAAGCCATGTGGGTTCAAACTAGGTTCCATTTGGATTTATTTTAGTTAATTTAAAATCGAACCAAGTTTATATATATAAGAGTCCAATTCAATCATATTTAATTTTGGTTCAATCGTAATTAATTAAATAATAACATTTTTAAAAGTTAGGGATTATTTTATTTACTTTTTCCCCCCTTTTTTTCTCCCTTCTTCTCTGCTTATTATTCTATACACCCTTTCATTTTGCATTCGGCTCCGCACCGTTGATTGCCCACACTCCATCGCCCCGTTGGTCGGCCGCACTCCATCACCCTGTTGGTCGCCCACACACTGCTGCCCCGCAGGTCACCCAAACACCGCCGCTGATTGACACTTGTTTCTTCACGGTACTCTGCTTCTTTGCTCCTCTCCTCAACTGCCCCCTTTATTTCTGGTGTTGAAGTTGTCTTGGTGCCAGTTGGTGAGCAGAACGCTAAGTTTCCCTCATGCTGACTAGCACGGCTCAGCACCGCAAACCGTGCATTGAGGTAAATCTTTTAGACAATTTGCAAGTGATCAATGACAACAAGCAGAAGTATGCCTCCTTGAGAAAATGTATTTTTGTCAGGTTTAGGTTTTGATGAATACAATTGTAGACAGAAGAAGGATGTTTGTGTCTTGAGTAAAAGTGTTGAGACTCTGATGGCTTAACCTCATGCTAGAGGATGACAGTGAGCAACAACTTAAGCTAGATAAAATACAAGAATGTAAACTTGACAAAAACGACATGTAACCTGACTGTATGCAACAATGTTAACTTAGTGCAGAACTGATAAAGAGGGTGCTAATAAGCGAAAATGGAAGCCAGATCAAATGCCTTCAAAGATCATAGATGGTTAGGTGGGTCTTGATCTATCACAAGACGACAGTGCTGAGAGTTAAATGCTATGCAGATTGGCTCTTATTGGGTTTTTCCTTGGTTCAAGACCTATATACCAAGTTACAAAAGAAAAGATCCAAGATGCTTTAAAGTCCTTCAAGATAACTGGAGGTATATGCTTTGTCCTCTGGGTTCCTTGTGATCGAATTCAATAATGAGGTTGATACGAGGAACTCCTTGAGGATGCTCCCTGATTTATGCAAATTGTTGATATTAACAAGATGGTCCAAAGATGTTGACGGGAAAAGTAGGATTTCATTTTAATAATTCTTTCTACCTATGAATATTATTCATATACATAAAATAACACTTTGATCTTCGTAATACAAGAAATTTACAGTTAGGCTCTTAGTATTTACATTTTGGTCTCCAACACCTCCCCTTGAATTGGCTCAAAAATATATGAAAACCCATGCTGACACTATATTGATGCTAGGACCTCTTGAGGACCAATTAATAACTTTGTTAACTAATCATTAGTGCTAACAAATTACGTGACAATTTCCTTGAATTGTGTTTTCAATGACAATATGACAATCAATCTCTATATATTTTGATTGCACTTTCAATGACAATATGACAATCAATCTCTATATATTTTTTCTCATGGAACATTGAATTAGAGAGTGTGTGCATAGCAGCTTGGTTGTCAATTACAGTTTCATAGGCTCTTTAGGAGCAGATCCCAACTCAATCTAGATATGTTGAGATATAGCTAGGACCACATTCCTATACTCTGCATTTGATCAGGATATAATAGTTTGTTTCTTACTTCTTGCTCTTTCAAAAAATCAAATTACCTTCTAGAGGGGCAAGATGACCAAGGTGAATCTTGTCTATAGGAGAGCCAACCCATCAACCATCAATATCCCTCGTAATTAAAAAGTGATCAATCCTAATACTGGAGGCTTTTCACTAGATTTTATAAGATACAAAAAAATTCTCAAGCCCACCACCCCAAATGATCATCACATGGAGTCCCAAAAAACTAATTGATCACATTGAATACAAATGATATGTTTGATCTTGTAACAAGAAGATAGTTTAATTTTCCTATGAGTCTTCTATAACTCTTTGAGTCAGCAATTGCTTCTTGTGTTAGTTTAGTTTAACATTTGGATGCATAAGGGTTATCAACTAGGTTAGCTCCAAACGTACTAGCTTCCATTAGCATATTAAGAATATCTCAGCTGGGAGGTATAAATGTGCCTCCTTAGAGGACTATGTCTATGCTAAGAAAATATCTTGATTCACTGGTATTGTTAATCTCAATGTAATGTAATGGTTGGAAAAATAAGTGGTGTATGGAACAGTTTGAGAAAAAAAAAGGGAATTCTCATAGTTCCTTTTATTAGACAGAGGAATTGCATGGGATACACATATGTCCAATCTCATATCATATAAACCTTATACTTCTATTATCACTTTGACAATCTTCTTCCGCTACCTCAGAGACAACAATCTGAACCAAAATTGAGTGGGGCAAATAGGAAAATATGTATATTTGAAGAGATGACATTTTAGTCATTGAGCTTATTTCTCTCCAATTCTTCCAAGTAATTAGGAGTCAAAAAAATTTCATCCATCCTTTCCTCATCCCAAGTAGTCATGTATTTTGATCCTTTCTTTCCTCTTCATTTCTTTCCTCCCCATCCCTATGTTCATTTCAGTCTCCCTCACAACAAATTTTTGGGCCCTCCAAGTAATAATAGCCTTTGAGATTTACCAAGAAGAGGAAAAGGTAGAGAGATGAAAAGTTGACGATTGAGGAAAGAAGCAAGGGAAAAGGGGAAGTGAATAGTGCACAAGAGAGAAGGTGTGGGGTGAGTAGGGTAGTGAGAAAGGAGTTGGATGGTGGCCAAACATGACAAAGATTTTGGTAGATAGGCAGGTAGTAACAAGAGAGAGGGCAATGGCAGTGGAAGAACAAAATTGACCTTGAGATGTCGTGGGATAGAGGATGGAGAACCTTTAACTCATACCAAGTTACAAGGAAAAGTGCAATGTGATATAATGTTAAATTACTAATAGACAAATTAGCAATTAGATTTATTTATTTTAACAAGCAATATGTTGAATATTAACTTGCATAATAATAAAGATGATAGTTACATTTATTCAAATTTTTATTAAAGGGCAGCCCCGTGCATGAAAGTCCTTCCAATGTCGAATCACATTGGGTATATTGTACGTAGCCTCACCTGTATTGCACGAGACTCTTTCTGCGACTCGAACCCATGACCACAAAGTCACATAGCAACAACTTTATCATTGCATCAAAGCTCCCCTCCTTATTCAAATTTATATTATGTTATAAAAATTTATTCTTTGTAAATATCAAATAAAATCTAATCCGTCATGATGATTAAAATGCATAAAATGGGTTCATGTTGCAAAAAAAAAAGTACCTTTCTTTTATCCATATATTGTCGACCACGGTCAATATTTTGTAGTAAATCTTTTTTCAAATTTTCTTTGGCTTGCTCACGCCACTTCTTCCATCCGTGGAATAATTGAAGACTGACAGCTTTAGGAACAACAAATTCTCTCTGACCGAACATCCATTTCAATTCTACTTCTGGAAAACCCTTTAAAACCTCATCCTCGGAAGTCCTAACAAGGAAACGTTTTTCATCACCAAACTTCTTTAGCTTTCGTCTTAATTGAGATTCCATATTCTCTTGCATCTGTCTGGATTCTCTTAGAGCTTCTCTTATATTAGAAACAAAACCTACAGTGTCAGTTTCGGAATAAATTTCAGGATCTTCATCTTCCAAAACTTTTGGTAATAACATTTGCTCCCAGTAGTCATTTTGTGCAGTTTCTAGATCTCTCCTGATGTCATTTCTTGAAAGCCTATGTGTCATGTTGCAATAACTGTAACGAAACATGATTATAAAATCAGGAAAATATTCTACAACTAATTGCAAGGTACATATTTTCCTAGGGAAAGGCATCAAAGATATAATAGCTTGCAATGAGCTTCATCCATGCATCAAACTAACATGACATACAAGGTAAGTTCAACTTTGATTATTACTGTTCAAAACTTACATTAATTAACAAAATATAATTAATGACTAATCTGACACTATTTGGTAGTCCAAAAGCAGTAATCCAATTTTTATTCTTAATTTCCAACACTTAATTAATAACAGAAATTAGTGGATAACAAATCTCACACCACTTAATAGTGAAAGATCACTTCTAGGAGTTATTAGTCCATCAATTGACTGAAGTAAACCTGCCACGTACAAGCTATTAAAGTGAGTGTACTAAGCAATCACATAAGCAAAAAAAAATTGTCAGCAATAAATTAAAATATAATGAATGCAAAAGAGTTAAGTTCAAACATCCCCAAGGAGCACCCAATGAAGGAATGTGTTTGGTTCTAGTTGGTCGTCGAAGCTAGGGCATTCAGTCCAATTTAGTGAGTATTATATATGTCCGGTCTAGGTTATGGTATGGTTTTAGGTGGAGTTTGAGTGTCCACAAAGTGGTCATCTTCATTGAGAACAGAAAGGTGATCTCAGTTTAAATGATGCCTAGGTGGTCTTGGAGTTAATGTAATGTTTGGTCTACCAAGGACTAGTGCACTTTTCTAACTTGTTGATTATACTAGTAAAATAAACTTTAAAATGGCTTCGGTCTTCTACTTTAAATCAAAGGATCTTGAGCTTGTCTTCTACCAATTCACACCTAATATCTACCTCTCTGATGGTGGAGATTTTAGTCATAACAATGTGGAGGGTTGATAAGTAATGAGTAAGATATGCAGTAATTTAAGAAAACAAATAGGAAACTAAACAAATAATTATGAAGTGGATAGAAATAGAATAATCAAGAAATAATGTTGCAATGCACAGGTAACAAGAGATGATAAAACAAGCTTTACCTACTAAATCAACTAATAATTTCAAAGAAGGAATAATATTATTAGGTTGATGAGAGCCTTCATGCTGAGGAATTTGCACATCCAATCTACGTACAGTCAAACAGAATGAAATCAACAAAAAAAGTAATAGTGGATTGATGTAAGTCTTTTTGCTATAGAACTTGTGTTATGAAGTTTGTGGGCAGCAGGATCTCCTCTACTTGTGGGCCGAGTTGGTTGTATTCGGAGCAATATAGGTAGCGACCATGGAGGGAGAAAAAAATGATAATAGCGGTGATTGGGAGGTGAGTACAGTGGTGGAGAAGATAGAGCACCACCACTTGATGGCGTGGTTGCGGTGGGTAGATCTATAGTAGAAGAAAAAAAGGCATATAAAAAGCAATAATAGATGGAGGATGAGTAGAGATCAAGATAGATCGGAAATGATTGATCACCAAATTACAAATTCGGCTCTGATATCATTTTACATAACACGATGGTTAAACAATTCTCACCCAAAAGAAAAGAAAATTGGAAAATGTATTATCTCAAAATGTCTTAATACATATGATGCTAAACCCTTTTATAGATTGATAAGACGACTTATTTTTCATAAACTAAAGGTCCAACTTATCCCAAAAGACTTATAATTATCCTAATAAAATCTCTAATTGACCTTTTCTAAAAACTAAACATTCATATAAAAAGGTACCCACTTATTTCTAAAACATAAAAATTAAATGTGATTAGATGAGTGCTTGTAAAGTCCTAATGTTAAGACCCAAATTTTTAAAAAAATCTATTTCTAGGACAATTTGGTTTTGAAATTGAATTCCTTGTATGTCCAAAAATAAATGTGATTATTAGTGAAAGTTGGACTTAGATGGATACAAGTGGATCTGAAAGAGAAATAGATACGAATATAAGGTGTTTGTTATAAAACTCGAACCGGCCAAGACAGGATGTTTGTTTTAAAACTAGGGCTCAAAGCTCGACTAGTGTTGTAGGATCCAAGAACACATTTTCCCTACCAATATAGCAAGAAAAGCTCATGCTTGGCTAGACATTGGAACACCATATGTCCAATAAGTGTGGCTACTCATCCACATGTCGAATCTAGCTCTTCACTATTCACACATTTTCTAAATAGACCTATGATGAGCAATACAAAGCAGTTTTATCAGCTTAAACAATGATGCAACAAAGCTAAGATAGATCATTGTAAAGAGCCCAACATGAAGCACCACCAGATGCTGCAAAAAAATCATCCAAGATCAAATTAGAAAAACATTAATTGAATGGATTTGAATGTGAAGGAAAAGATGGGCAGTGGAGAAATTAGATCAATTTCTTTAGCTAATAAAGCTATTAATTAGAAAACTTCAACTCGGAAATAACAGTATTATTAAGCAATAGGATCGCCAAAAGGAATGGTAGTAGATGGATCCTTGATAAGAATAATAAACAACTTCTGAAGCTCGGTGATATTATCCAGTATAGCACTTAATAAAACCAACTTTTGCAAGTAAAGTATAGGTAGGCATGGACTCCGCATACCTTTCAGCACTGTCCTGTGTTAACCGACGCCCAAACCTCTCCACTAAGAGTTCACACTCCCTTTCAATGAAAGAAAGCTCCCTAATAGCAATGCTGTAAGTCAATGTTTCCCACCTCGAAATCCTATCATCAATGTCAGAAATCTTCTCAGAAAGATCACTGTATTCATTCTCAGCAGCATCCAAGCTGTTCTCCAGGGCCTGCACATTTCCCCTCTTACGAGTACCACTGCCTCCTTTTTTCAACCAAGCGTCCAGCTTCTTCTTATCTGCTAAAGCAGAGTTCATAACATCCTCAGACTGCTTCGTCAGCTTCGCCTTTTCCCTCTGCAACTTCTCCAACTCCATATTAAGCTTCCTAATAACCTCTTCTTGAACCTCCCTCCTCTTCTCCTTCACAACCTTCAAAGCCTCCTGGACGGTGGCCATGTCTCCTTTTGAGGATTCCACCTCCTCAATTCTGTGAAGGAGGCCAGAAACAGCTGCGAGCAGCCTTCTGGTATATTGAGAAAACTCATGGTCCTTGAAAGTCGCACCTTTCTGTTCTCTCGCCGTTTTCCTTCTCTCCTTCAACTCCACAGTAGCAGTTGCCGCAAAAGCATGGATTCCGGCCGTCGGGACAGGAAGGAAGCCAATAGCAGCACAGAAGAACAAGAAAGCTAGCGGCTTTCCGATCCTACACAGGAGAGCATCGTATAATCTCGATAAATTCTGGAGCTTCTCCTCCGATTGAAGGGTAGGGGCGGTTGTAGACGAACGAACGGATGGATTTAGCGGCGGGAGCAGCGCGGCGACAGGTCTGACGCCGCAACGGAGCAGGAATCGACGAGGCTTGGATCGGAGAAAAGTGGGAGGGAGAGGAAGGCATGAACGAGAGAAAGGAGACGAGGGCGGGAGGAGAGGAAAGGTGCGATTGTAAGTCAAAATGTTGGGTTCCATTGGGGAAAATGGATCAATTACGCTTCCATTCTTCGCCTGAACTATGTGAAGAAGGGAAGAAGAAGAGGAGGAGATTTGGTTTGGTGTTCTTGGCCTGCCCCAGGTTCAGCAGGGAACGGAGAAGGAAAAGACGGCGGAGGGGTTGGGTTTAAAGATAACTTTGCGGATTTATCAGAAAACCCCTTGATTTTTAAAGATCTATCCGACCCAAGGAGAATGATACATCATGAGAGTCCAAAGGTGCAAGTCTAGTGAATCTAACTGAATCGAACTTAACCGAATCGAATTGTATAATTATATTATATTTATTTATTTATCATTCAGACCTATTTATTAAAAAATTATCAATCCCGAGACTATCATATAGCATAAAGGTGTTAATTTATTACCCAGTTATTTCATCTCGAAGTAGGACATATTATCCAATTTACCTTGATTAATTTTAAAATAACTGATTCATTCCATATAAATTTTCCACTTACTACCTAGGTCGTAGCGGACGACCGATCAATCAACATTTTAGGTCAACCATTCATTAAAAAATACATCCATTAATTCGCTAAAATTGAGATTTAATCCTTACACCAACAGGATCTAATTGGTTCGGCCATTCAAGAACATAGTTCAATTGGTTGGCCATTTTGGAAGAGAGAGGATAGTATTTGAGCTACCTCGGGTGGCGAAGATGGGCTAGTCAAACTAGGCGAGTCTAGTGAGCTAACCAAGCCGAGTAGACCGGATATAGGGTTGATGCACTATTACGTTAATCATCTCCTAAATAAATCCAATAGATAGGCCATTCATCCATCAACACTTTTATTTACAGAAGAAAGCTAAACAAAACAATGAAACAAGAGTATCTATGATCACTCTTCAACCAAACTTCTTTGTAAAAATACTCGATGTTTCTCACACTCACAGCATCCAAACACATACTATCTATGTATGGAACAATTGGAAGACAATTCTCAGATACAGTATTTAACTCTCGGAGCGCTTTAAACAAATTGGCATTGTAAAACTAGTCAAGTTCTGTGTAGTTTGTGAAGAGAATTGAAAGGTATTGCATACTTCTATAATGATGTATAAAATGTTCACCATGAACTGGAATGAGAGCTTCAATATCAGGAGGAATCGTGCCACAACCTAGACCTGTTCCGCCATCATTCATTTTCAGCAATGTAGTTGGGCATCTCACCTTCACAGAGGTACTCGTCGCACTGAGAAGCAGATGACCAGCCCCTTCTTAGCCTTATAATATCCTCCGTGAATGTTGAATCTGATGAGCCTATGAAGACGGATGACAAAGCACAAATGGTCTTATCCAGCATTGCCTCAACCTGTGAAACAACTCAATCGTTTACCATGGGTTGGTGGTTTGAAGATGAGAAATGTGAATTTATGACAAGCAATTCTACTGAAAAATTGTTCACCTGACTGTCTCCACCTAAGTTATTTCTGTACAGCAATGCATCCCACTTTTCGGTACTATTGTGCTCTGGCCTCTTGACCAGAGGAACAGGTTTGCCATTTAAGAAAACTAGAGATTGAAGGAGATTTGTTTCACTGCTAGCTGCATCTGTTGATAGGTAAATGACTGGCGCATTGGCTTTCTCAACAACCCGAATCACACACTCTGCTGCCTGAGGAATGGGAAAAAAGCAACTCTTGTCTTTCAGATTGCTGAAAATTAACGACAAAGATCGAAGTTAGAAAATGACCAAATAGGTTAAAACATCTATTTCATAGTAGTTAGGTGTGACAAGTGTCCTACAATTTATAATCACAGGCCATGTGTATCCAATCTCGGTTTCTGAGAATTTGTAAACAATAGACATTAGCTTTTGATCTTACAATCCTTTTTTTTCAGCCAATACCATTGGGCATATGATAGAATACTCAACTACCCACCCAACCCAGAGTATCTTCATCCCAATAGTTAGCAAAGTTGAATAGATTCTTTAACAAAAACCAACTCCTTGTAGGATTAACTTCATTGTGATCCATGACTCCCATGGCAAATTTTAGGGCAGAATTATGAACCAACAGTTTATTCCGAAGATGGTTTGACACTTAAATTGTCATTTGTTTGATAAGGAAAATCCTAAGATTTCCACTCCCATAGCTTCTTCACTTTGACATTGGCCTCAAAGTGACAGGAAGGATATAGAAAACAATATCAAGCAGCAGATGATAATGTTGCTAGTACACCCAGTGGAGTGAGAAATGTCTACCCAAAACCAAGTGTGAAGAATTGTTCCATGTCGGTCAACATATGTGAAACATTTTGTTCCCGCCTGGGGGCTAACGCGTTAAATAACTATGTGGCTGGGGCCATAACAACACCCCTACTAAATGATAGTGAGGCTTTTGTAGGTTTTGCAACGACTACAAAGTAGTTCTGATGATAGTGAAGCTTCCATGAAGCTTCATGTGTCTTTTGGATGATGGCGGAGTAGTTCCAACAATGATGAGGTTTCATGAGCCTTTCCAAGACAATTCAAGCTGTTAGAGTGTATACTAAAAGCCTAGCTTTTGGTATAAACATTTATCTAGTTATAAGAATCACATTGGTCAAGTGTCTACATTTATATATACCAAATGTAGATGTTCAATTAATTTATATTGTAGATAACATAGTGTGTGGTGTCACACTCAGAAGATCGTGTTATCGGTTCTTTATAAATTATAAACAGTAGCTCACGACTAAGATGGAAAGGAACAAATCATTGGAATAGTCGTAGTGTAATTAGGTATTAGTTTATCTTGACTAATAGATTACACTAGTACACTCTAAGTGTATTGAGTAGGATCATTTAAGGTAAGTTCTTTTTATACTGATTTAATAAAAGAACTAGACTTTAGTTATTATGGAAGTGTGTGCTCTTAATCCTAATATAATAACAAGTACATAAATTTAATATTTATTTCTTTGACTTATCAAAGGGTGAGATTTAGCTCGATAAATCAAAATGCCCGATAAGTTGGAAAATGATGTTACTTATAGTATAACTTGTTGATTATAGAAGAAACTATGTCCTAGTAATCTAGGTTGATAATGTCCCCAAGAGGAGCTCATAAAGATTGTCATGTTAAACCCTACAGGTGGATTTAGTCCGACATGACGATAAGGTTGAGTGGTACTACTCTTGGACTAAGATATTAATTAAATGAGTTGTCAGTAACTCACTTAATTAGTGGACATTCAACATCTTAAACACAGGAAGACTAACACACTCATAATAAGAAGGAGCCCAAAAATGTAATTTGGGATTGGTGCGGTAGTTCAATAATAATTCTTTAGTGGTATGAATTATTATTGATGAAGTTAAGTTGTGTGTTCGGGGCGAACACGGGAAGCTTAATTTCATCGGGAGACCAAAACCAATTCCTCCTCTCGGTCCCTATCGTAGCCTCTTGTATATAGAGATTTATACCCACCACATACCCACCTTCTTACCCAACCAATAGGGGTCGGCCAACCCAAGCTAGGGTTGGCCAAGCCAAAGGGTTGAGCCAGTTGGTGGTCGGCCAACGCTTGGGCCCAAGCTTGGGTGGCCGGCCACTATAAAATTAAAAGGTTTTTGTTAAAATTATTTCTTATGTGGATATCATGGTTTTAAAAGAGAGTTTAAAATTTAAATCTTTCCTTTTATAGCTTTATACAAAAGATTAAGAAAAGATTTGAAATCTTTCCTTATTTGTAGATTGAAAGGTAGATTTTAATTTTGAGAAAACTTTCTTTTTTAACCATGTTCATGATTTAAAAGAGAGTTTAAAAATTAAATATTCTCTTTTATAAGTTTCTACAAAAGATTAAGAAAAGATTTGATATCTTTCCTTATTTGTAGATTAAAAGAGATTTTAATTTTTAGAGATAACTTTCTTTTTATCTACATGTTTAAAAGAAAGATTTTAATTTATAAAATTTCCTTTTTATAATCCACCATGAAGGGAAAAATTATTGGAGAAATTTTTTATAAATTTCCGGAAACAAATTAGGAAGTTTTAATTTTTGTTTTAATTAAAACTCTCCTTGTTTTGGGGAAATAAGTGGTCGGCCATTGTAATTGAGAAAAGGAATTTGATTTTAATTAATTGAAATTTTCCTTTTCATGGCAAAAGAATTAAGGAAGTTTTTTTATTTTAAATTTCCTTATTTGCCAAGACCAAGGATTATAAAAGAGGGGGTAGAAGTGCCTTCATTGCGAACGACTCTATTCTTTTCTTCCTCTCTTTTCCTCCTTGGTGTGGCCAACCCTAGGGTCTCCTCTTCTCCTTCTTTTCTCTTCCTCCTTTGTGGCCGGCGGCATCAACTTAAGGGAAGTCCATGGTGGCCGGTTCTAGCTAGGAGAAGAAGGAGAGAAAGAAGGCTTCATTTCTAGCATCCCTTGGAGCTTGGTGGTGGTGGCCGGACCTTTACTTCTGTAACGCCCGAAAATTCTCAAAACTAAATTAGAAATATTCTATAATTATTCTGGAATTTTTAGATATTTTTCCGGAATTTTTAGAGTAACGGAAGTAGCAAAAATAATTAGAAAACGAAAACGGCCTAAGCGGGGATTGAACCCGAGACCTATGGCTTAGGGATAATGCTAGTAACCAGTTGAACCCAGCAGGGCCGTGCTGAAAGGAAAGGGAACCAATAAAATTTATATTGGTATTGGGCGAATTAACTCCTTAATATAAATAGGAAACTTAAGTAGGTTAGGGTTATTTCTTTTATTGGGTTCGGCAACTTCTCCCTCTCCAAACCCTCACCGACCATCCTTCTCCTCCTCCTTCTCTCGGTGCCAACCACAAGAGGACCTAGGGTTCTCTCCCTAGGGCCCCAAGGACATCTTCCGGCGATAACTCCGGCACAAGGACGCTCTCCTTCGCGAGGGGAACGTCTAGACGCGAGAAGATCGTCGAGAAGTCGTCTCCACCGGAATTCTAGCGAATAGAATTGTAAGGAAATTAGCGTACGAGGTAAGAAACACCTCACCTGCAGTATAAGTAGCTTCCGTTTGGTTTTCTATGCATTAGTTTAGTTATATGCAGATTTTTCGACATATAGGGTGTATTTAACCCTCCTCGCAGGTTTAGGGATTTAGTGAGTACCTTTAGATGGGTCGGACACGTCTTTCCCCCTTCAGTTGGAGGTTTAGATGCTGTTGGGTGCCTAAAGGTAGTCTCCCTAATAGAGAGGGGAGTTAAAGCACACTAGGTGTTCGATTAAATGACTAGCTTAGAAAAATGCAACTTAGGCATTTTTGATAGCTCAGAAGATGCAATGGGAGCATTTAAAATAGCTTAGTTAGCCTTACTACAGCTTTAATGGGACTACGGTCCAATGGGTGGGCTCCCACAGTCGCCTCTAACCTAGCACTAGATTCAGATAACCTAGTAATAGCAAGATAAGTAAATTCAGCTATATCAGTATTTTATTTTCAGTGGCACTGTATTAGACCAGATGTCCATTGGGTTGGGCTCCCACAGTCGTCCCTAGGTTCAGACAACCTAGTAACCCTACTAAATTCGGGACTTGCAAACCCGGGTCTAGTTAGGGATGCGCGCACAGCAAAGTACAGTTGCCGGGCCCAAATAGCAACATGATTATGTATTTTCACTTATTATGATAATAGCTTTCAAACTCATAAACTAATTAAGTGATTATAGTTTAAGATCAGTTTTAGCTTAGTTTCAGTTTCAGTTTCAGTATCATGCTCCAGCTTAGTTTTTCCCCGTGAATATGCATGATAACTCTATGTTCAGTTCGTTATACATGTTTGGATGATTGTATGCCATGCCATGTTTTATATGTTCAGCATATGTTTTAAATAACATGTTTTCAAAGCATCATTAGCATCGTATGCATGTTTTGTGAGGTAGTTGGTTTCTTACTAAGCTTTAAGCTTACAGATTCTACTTTCCTTATACTGCAGATAAAGGCAAAGGAAAGATGGACTAACAAGGGAAGCTGGAGGGCAATGCAGAGATGATGTGTGTGGCAGGAACTTGGAATAAAAGATTCTAAGGGATTTTAGCAAGTTTTATTTAAGCATCAGAACTTTACAGTATTTTGTTATTTGCACTGTAGTTGTTAATCACTATGAATTAGTTAGCTATGCACTCTATTATGCTTAGAACCCTTCTTTTATGATGTGAGAATGTTAGTTGTCATTGTTAGAGTGTTTCCTAGTCTTTTTAGAACTCTTAGAAGAGATTTTGGCACGAACTAGTGCTAAAATCAGGGTTCTGATTCGAAATCAGAACCCAGATCGGTCTACGGACCGATCAGGGTTTGGGTTGTGCCACTGGATCGGTCAGCTGACCGATCTAGTCGCGAACAGAGAGTTGGCGTCTGCGAACATAGAGTACCGAAGCTCACTGATCGGTCTGCCGACTGATCAGTGTACTCCTGGATCGGTCGGTAGACCGATCCAGCAGCGTACAGAAGCAGTGAGCCACTGCCGACCGATCAGTGCACTCCTGGATCGGTCGGTAGACCGATCCAGCTGCGTACAGAGGCAAATAGCTTATGGATCGGTCAGTCGACCGATCCAGGGGTTTCCCCCGTGCCAGTATCAAGTTGGATCGATCATTGGATCGATCCGACAGCCCCAATCGATCCACGGACCGATTGAAATGCCTGATTATAGCTAGCAGGACATTCGAGAGGCATAAATTGTCTCCCCTAGCATGTGTACAACTCCTAGGTACACCTAGAATATTAAGTTCAGCTTACAGTAGTCAGTTTAGTAAAATTTTAATCAATCCAGATTTCCGCAATAGTAATTTAGCACAGCATAATGTAGCGATCGGCCTTACAGCCTAGTTAGTAGAAGGCGGGTCGTTACAGAGTGGTATCAGAGCAGTGTTCCATACTTCCTACACACACATCAGCATTGAACCTGCAGCTTCCAAGTAAGAATACCTCTACTTTATTTATGTATCTTGCTTTCTTATTATAGCTCATGTTTATAGATATCTGATGCATGTTAGTATGTGATAGTATATAACATGATAGCAATAGTTATACAATTATGATTGTATTAGTTATGCAAGTCCTGTGTCTTTAGTAATGGCACGAGGACGCCCAGAAAGGACACCACCATCGAGCCCGGCGTGGGCGGTTCGGTGTCTCCCGGACCTTACAACGTTAGTAGCTCGATTCTGAGCAATGACAGAGATAGCCACCCTCGGGCTAATCAGAATACCCCACACCGGAACCGACGACTCCGGTGGTCTTAGAGGTTCCACCAATCCAGCCTACAGTAGCAGCAGGCAAGGAGAGAAACTTATCGATCCGGTGAGAGTCGAGCCGAGAACTTCGGGCACTAGTGAACCACGTGGGATGCGACACAGTTGGCTCTTTGGAGAGTACGATGGAGCTTGGGTGGCGAGCATGAGAAGGTGAAGTGTGCCTCCTTAGGCACGCACGTGGTGGGAGAGAATCAGAGCGAAACGCCCGGTGTTATGGGCTGACTTGAGAAGGAGTTCTTTAAGGAATTCTTTCACACGGGTCACGAACCGCCACTACGACGAGTTCACGTAGTTTTGTCAGGCAACCTTTCGGTGGAGGAAGCGTGAAGAAATTCAACAGGTTGGCTCGCCTATGCCCGAACTAGTCGGCACAGAAAAAGAACGAGTCCGGTTGATGCTCGTGATCGAGGCCGAAAATAGAATGAGCGTGGTGGCGGCATTCATAGGCCGCAAACCACCGAGGAACTAGTTAGCGATGCTCGACCACCGAGCACCATCGAATAATATCAGCGTGACAAGTCTCCTCGAGTCAAAGGCGAAGCTCACATACTCGAAACACGGGCGGCTCTAGCGGAAGGGAACTCCAAAGAGCAAACCGTGGAGTTATCCAAAGGAGGGCCACGGCCCGTTATCCAAAGTGTGCTACTGTGGGAAATTCCTGGAGTTTGTCGTAAGGGCACACGAGGATGCTTTGAATGTGGACGGGAAGGGCGTATACGGCGGTGTCCAAACACGACCGGTCCTTCCTCGGCCACACCGATTGATGCGGAGGCCACCGGCTTAGTTACATCGGACGCAGCGCTTTAGATGGTCCACACATCAACCAGGGCAGATTAAAGCCCTCCAGCTATGACCAACGCGAGGATCTACTCACTCACCGAGAGGGCGTAGCAAATGCCTCGACGGTTATTCTGGTCGGTTAATATTTTTCAAAGAAATAGCGTCTTATTCGACATCGGGCAACTCGTTCATATATATCCGGGCATTGAGAAGTTAGCAATACCTCCGGATGTACTCAGTGTGATGACGCTACCTTCCGGAGAAATTATGGCATCCACGCTGGCTCGAGTAGTGCGGTCATTATAGCGAGACAGAGAACTCTTACGTGATCCGATCGTCTAAATATGATCGACTACGATGTCGTTTTGGAATGAACTTCTTGATCAGATACGGTGCGTCATATTCCAACCCGAAGCAGAAGCACAATTCGAGTTCGTCGGAGAACCCAAAAGAAAGGCCAAGAGGTTTCTCTCATGAAGGCACGAGATTAATGGATTCGGGTGTACGGATTTTAGCACACGTAGTCGATCCAGACGAGGACCAACAGCGATAGTCCGAGTCGTAAGTGACTACCCAATAGTTTTCCCAGACAGGATTAGCACCAGACAGTGAGATTGAATTTGAGATAGAGCTCATTCCGGTACCAATCGTATTTCAAGCACCTTACCGCATGGCTCCAGCAGAAGGAACTTCATGCAACTCAGGAGCCGCCGACAACCATCGCCCTAGTCACTCACCATGGGGAGCACCTGTATTGTTCGTGAAGAAGAAGGACGGAAGCATGCGCCTGTGTATAGATTACCGGGCACTGAACCAAGTCACGATCAAGAACAGGTATCCTCTTCCCAGAATAGATGACCTGTTGATCAGCTAAAGGGAGCAGCAGTGTTCTCTAAAATAGACCTTAGATCAAGTTATCATCAGGTGAAAGTTAAAGAAGGGGATATACCCAAGACAGCATTCAGGACTAGATACGGACACTACGAGTTCGTAGTCATGTCCTTCGGCGTGACAAATGCTCCAGCTACTTTCATGGACCTCATGAACAGGATATTCAGGGAATATTTAGATAAGTTCATTATCGTGTTCATCGATGACATTCTTATCTATTCAGGAACTCAGGAAGAACACGCAGAGCATCTGAGAATAGTACTGCAGACCCTCCAGCAGAACCAGTTATAAGCCAAGTTTACAAAATGTGAATTTTGGCTAGATCAGGTGTCCTTCCTGGGTCACATCATCTCAAAGGATGGTATCATGGTAGACCCCAGTAAGATAGAAGCTGTGAGCAACTGGAAAAGACCCAAGAACGTCAGTGAGATCAGAAGCTTTCTGGGATTAGCAGGCTATTACAGAAAATTCGTAGAGGACTTCTCCAGGATAGCCTCCCCACTGACAGCTCTTACCAGAAAGAACAGAAAATTTCAGTGGACAGAGGACAGTGAGCAGTGAAAAGGAGGTTGACGGTGCACCTATTCGACTCTACCGAAAATACATTTGGCGTATATAGTGATGCCTCAAGTTGGGACTAGGAGCGGATGCAAGATGGCAAGGTGATCGCTTACGCCTCCATAACTCAAGGATTATGAGAAGAACTATCCTACTCATGACCTTGAGCTTGCAGCAGTGGTGTTCGCTCTCAAGATTTGGAGACATTACTTGTATGGAGCTCAGTGCAGGGTGTATACAGATCATCAGAGTCTGAAGTACTTCTTCACTCAGAAGGATCTGAATATGCGACAGCGCAGATGGCTAGAGCAGGTCAAAGATTACGACATAGACATCCTCTACAACCCAGGAAAAGCGAATAGGGTAGCAGACGCCCTCAGCAGAAAGTCCAACGCTACCCTATTATCTCTAGCAGCCATGTCACCACCCCTACAGAAGGAGATCGCAGATTTCGGTCTCGAGCTCATAGTCGGACAGCTCTCTACTATGATATTAGAGTCTACCTTGCTCGGTGACATCCAGACAGCTCAGGAGCAGGATCCTGAAACTCAGAAAATCAAGCAAGAATTAGCAGAATCAGAAAGTGGAGAATTCAGAGTGTCCGCTAGCGGGGTGTTGTACTTTGGCGACAGATTATGTGTTCCAGATCAGGAGGAACTTAGAAGGAGAATTTTAGATGAGGCTCACAAGACTCCCTATACGATGCATCCTGGCTCCATCAAAATGTATCAGGACTTGAAGAAACGTTTTTGGTGGCCTGGGATGAAGAGAGACATCGCTCGATAAGTCAGCACCTGCCTAACCTGTCAGAGGGTTAAGGCAGAACATCAGAGACCAGGAGGAGTTTTGCAGCCCATCCAGATCCCAGAATGGAAGTGGGAGGATATTTCCATGGACTTCATAGTGGGACTACCCAGGACCACAAATGGTTTTGATACCATCTGGGTAATAGTCGACAGGTTGACTAAATCAGCCCACTTCCTAGCTATCAGAATATCCTATTCCATGGAGCAGTTAGCTCAGTTGTATCTCAAGGAGATCGTCAGGCTGCATGGAGTCCCACGAACCATTATTTCAGACAGAGACAGTAGGTTCACATCACACTTCTGGGAGTGTGTACAGTCAGCTTTGGGCACGAAGTTAAAGTTTAGCACAGCTTTCCATCCTCAGACAGATGGACAGACGGAGCGACTCGAAGATATGCGCCGAGCATGTGCCCTAGACTTCTGAGGAAGTTGGTGCAAATATCCGAGCTTAGCAGAGTTTGCTCAGACACAACAATTATCGAGCCACTATCGGCGGCACCTTATGAGGCTCTCATGGAGGTGTAGATCTCCAATCTGCTGGTATGAGTGGTGAGCAGAAAGAACTGGAGCTTCAGACGGATCTAGTAGCAGATACCACAATAGCTATACAGCAGATCCGCTAGAGACAGAGCCGCCATAAAAGCTATGCTGATACAGACCTTTAGAGTTTTCAATTGGGATTCGGTGTTCCTAGAGTAGCTCCCATGAAGGGAGTAATGCGTTTTGGGAAGAAGGGCAAACTTAGTCCCGGATATGTGGGACCATACCTTATCGGCAAAAGAGGGCAAGGTAGCGTATGAGCTAGAGCTACCCGAAATGTCACTGTCCACAACGATTTCATGTCTCTATCTTGAAGAAGCATACCCCAGATGCCACCCAGTGATTGAGCCCCAGTGCATCCGCAAGACCTCACGATGATGATCGGCTATTGGATAATAGGCAGAAGTTAAGAAATTGCGGAACAAGGAAGTACCATTAGTCAAAGTTATTTGGCACAGTCACACAGCAGAAGAGGCAACTTGGGAGACAGAAGCCAGCATGAGACAAAAGTACCCAGAATTATTCTAAGTTCGAGGACGAACTTTTTATAAGGTATGGGGGATTGTAACACCTGAAAATTCTCAAAACTAAATTAGAAATATTCTATAATTATTATGGAATTTTTAGATATTTTTCCGGAATTTTTAGAGTAACGGAAGTAGCAAAAATAATTAGAAAACGAAAACGGCCTAAGCGGGGATTGAACCCGAGACCTATGGCTTAGGGATAATGCTAGTAACCAGTTGAACCCAGCAGGGCCGTGCTGAAAGGAAAGGGAACCAATAAAATTTATATTGGTATTGGGCGAATTAACTCCTTAATATAAATAGGGAATTAATAGGTGAAGAGTTATTGGGTTAACGTGACTTTTCTCCTCCCTCACCCTAATTCCGCCGATCCCTTCTCCTCCTCCTTCTCTCGGCGCCAACCACAAGAGGACCTAGGGTTCTCTCCCTAGGGCCCCAAGGACATCTTCCGGCGATAACTCCGGCACAAGGACGCTCTCCTTCGCAAGGGGAACGTTTAGACGCGAGAAGATCGTCGAGAAGTTGTCTCCACCGGAATTCTAGCGAATAGAATTGTAAGGAAATTAGCGTACGAGGTAAGAAACCCCTCACCTGCAGTATAAGTAGCTTCCGTTTGGTTTTCTATGCATTAGTTTAGTTATATGCAGATTTTTCGACATATAGGGTGTATTTAACCCTCCTCGCAGGTTTAGGGATTTAGTGAGTACCTTTAGATGGGTCGGACACGTCTTTCCCCCTTCAGTTGGAGGTTTAGATGCTGTTGGGTGCCTAAAGGTAGTCTCCCTAATAGAGAGGGGAGTTAAAGCACACTAGGTGTTCGATTAAATGACTAGCTTAGAAAAATGCAACTTAGGCATTTTTGATAGCTCAGAAGATGCAATGGGAGCATTTAAAATAGCTTAGTTAGCCTTACTACAGCTTTAATGGGACTACGGTCCAATGGGTGGGCTCCCACAGTCGCCTCTAGGTTCAGACAACCTAGCACTAGATTCAGATAACCTAGTAATAGCAAGATAAGTAAATTCAGCTATATCAGTATTTTATTTTCAGTGGCACTGTATTAGACCAGATGTCCATTGGGTTGGGCTCCCACAGTCGTCCCTAGGTTCAGACAACCTAGTAACCCTACTAAATTCGGGACTTGCAAACCCGGGTCTAGTTAGGGATGCGCGCACAGCAAAGTACAGTTGCCGGGCCCAAATAGCAACATGATTATGTATTTTCACTTATTATGATAATAGCTTTCAAACTCATAAACTAATTAAGTGATTATAGTTTAAGATCAGTTTTAGCTTAGTTTCAGTTTCAGTTTCAGTATCATGCTCCAGCTTAGTTTTTCCCCGTGAATATGCATGATAACTCTATGTTCAGTTCGTTATACATGTTTGGATGATTGTATGCCATGCCATGTTTTATATGTTCAGCATATGTTTTAAATAACATGTTTTCAAAGCATCATTAGCATCGTATGCATGTTTTGTGAGGTAGTTGGTTTCTTACTAAGCTTTAAGCTTACAGATTCTACTTTCCTTATACTGCAGATAAAGGCAAAGGAAAGATGGACTAACAAGGGAAGCTGGAGGGCAATGCAGAGATGATGTGTGTGGCAGGAACTTGGAATAAAAGATTCTAAGGGATTTTAGCAAGTTTTATTTAAGCATCAGAACTTTACAGTATTTTGTTATTTGCACTCTAGTTGTTAATCACTATGAATTAGTTAGCTATGCACTCTATTATGCTTAGAACCCTTCTTTTATGATGTGAGAATGTTAGTTGCCATTGTTAGAGTGTTTCCTAGTCTTTTTAGAACTCTTAGAAGAGATTTTGGCACGAACTAGTGCTAAAATCAGGGTTCTGATTCGAAATCAGAACCCAGATCGGTCTACGGACCGATCAGGGTTTGGGTTGTGCCACTGGATCGGTCAGCTGACCGATCTAGTCGCGAACAGAGAGTTGGCGTCTGCGAACATAGAGTACCGAAGCTCACTGATCGGTCTGCCGACTGATCAGTGTACTCCTGGATCGGTCGGTAGACCGATCCAGCAGCATACAGAAGCGATATGTGAGTACCGAAGCTCACTGATCGGTCAGCCGACCGATCAGTGAGCCACTGCCGACCGATCAGTGCACTCCTGGATCGGTCGGTAGACCGATCCAGCTGCGTACAGAGGCAAATAGCTTATGGATCGGTCAGTCGACCGATCCAGGGGTTTCCCCCGTGCCAGTATCAAGTTGGATCGATCATTGGATCGATCCGACAGCCCCAATCGATCCACGGACCGATTGAAATGCCTGATTATAGCTAGCAGGACATTCGAGAGGCATAAATTGTCTCCCCTAGCATGTGTACAACTCCTAGGTACACCTAGAATATTAAGTTCAGCTTACAGTAGTCAGTTTAGTAAAATTTTAATCAATCCAGATTTCCGCAATAGTAATTTAGCACAGCATAATGTAGCGATCGGCCTTACAGCCTAGTTAGTAGAAGGCGGGTCGTTACAACTTCTCATGGAGAATTAATGGTGGCCGAATCTAGCTTGGAGAAGAAGGAGATTGGTGGTTCTCGCCTCGGAAGATCGTTGCCCACACAACGTCCGAGATAAGAAGAGGAATACGGTAGAAGATCAAGAGGTTATTTTGCTTACAAAGAAAGGTATAACTAGTAATTATTTTCCGCATCATACTAGTTTTCTTTGTATAGTTATTTATGGAAATACCAAACACAAGAGGCATATGATTCTAAAGTTTTCGAAATAGTTTTTTCGAGTTTGTGTTTTCTTCTTTTTCGAATTTGTGATTCGATTGTTCTTTTTGGTTAACCTAGAGTTATTTAAGGAAATAAATATTAGCTTTCCTTAAAAGGCTTTGCCTAGGCGGTGGTGGTTGCTCCCATATCCAAGAAGGCCATGTGCCTCGCCATGTAGTTCTGGAAGCCAATTTTGAAAATTAATATTTATGGAATTAATAACTTAGATAGATTTGAATCAATAGTGTTAAGTTCCGCTTACGATTCAAATCTAAACCATTAAGAACAGATAAGTTAAATTTGGAATCAATGATGTTAAGTTCCGTCTGCGATTCCTAATTTAACTTCTAAAGAACACAATAGGTTATTTAAGGAAAGGTTCGACACTTGTACAAAAAATTTTTGTACAATGGATCCAGTACGATTTTCTTAGGACTAACCAACACAAGCATGGGCAGGTATGCTACTCCTTCATGACATGTGGCAAGGCTTGTGATTCCCTTCTCCTCCGCCTTATTTTCCCCTCCTTCATCTAGGATTGGTGATCGGTATAGCCACTAGCACCTCACTGGCACTCGACATGATTGAGAAATGTATACCCAAAACCAAGGCGAAGAATTGTTCAATGTCGATCAACACACATGAAACATTTTTCTCCACATTGGAACTAGCATGTGGGACAATTACGAGGTTGTGGAACCATGGCGACACCCCTAATAGGCAATAATGAGGCTTCTGTGGGGGTTTGTGATGACAATGAAGTAGTTCTAATGATACAACGAAGTAGTTCTAATGATAGTGAAGCTTCCATGAAGCTTTACGAGTCTTTTGGATGATGGCGAAGTAGTTCCAACAATGAGGAGGCTCCGTGAGCCTTTGCAGGACAGTTCCAATGCACTCCAAGGCATGCTACTCGTTCCTAACATGTGGTGAGGTACATGATTCCTTTCTCCTCTGCCTTGTTCTTCCCCACCTTCGAGTAGGATTAATGCTTGACATAGCAACTAGTGCCTCAGTGGCTCTTGGCAACGCTAACATGTCTTGGTTTGGCCAAATCAAAACTCTAGCTCATAATAAGATTTCAAATGTTGCCCAAAACATGGGGATCCAAGTCATATTAAGAGGAGACAATCTTCGCCTTTTGTTAATACTACACAGTATTGGCAGTGTAAGGTACTAGCTAAAGGGGAGAGGTGAATAGCCTTTTTTCTTTGTTCATGAGTTTGGTTCTACAAAAATAATTAATGGAGCATAAATACAAACAAAGCAAACAAGCATAAGAAGACAGGCCAAACTAGGTGATTTAAGCACACAAGTTTAATTATCTTTTATGCCGAAATCACCAATTAGATAGCACCATGAAATGAACAACATAAAGTGAATAATGCCATAGTCAAATCCTTTTAAACAAGAAACTATATCCGGCAGCAGAGTTGCTACTAAATTTAGAAGAACTTAAACGAGAGGAAGAAGCAAGTCTTGGTTTTGCTTGAGATCAATGCAAACCACAATCAGGTTGTGGGAAAACCATGACAATTGCACAGGGTAATAAGAGAAAGGAAGGTGTCCACAAGGGATGAGAAGAATTTGTCATGAGGTTGGATCTTGCAGTTCCCTAAATTTGTCAGAGGATATGTGTGAGTCCAGGAGACAAGGCTGTGAACACGCAGATCACATCCCTCCTCCATGTTGCTAGGGATCAGGAAATAGCAAAACAAATGGAAAAGAACAGGTTAATAACTATTAGATTACAGGGTAAGAGTTTGAAGTCTGTAATCAAAACCATCCTAGACTCCAACAAGTCCAATCCACTACTAGAGTCCATTCTTGCCAACACAACCTATTCTTAACAATTCATTACTCATAATGCTTCAAATTGAAGCTTAGAGAATATTAAATATAACACAACAATAACAATGACACTACAAGATCTATGGAACTGGTATATAATGTTTCTCAGTGGAAGTTAATGATATTGTCCTATGGAAGAATGATTTTCAACACTGCAACTGTATCATAAATCAATGGGAATATTAGTTCTAAATTATATTGTGGGACTCGATGGATTCTTTCATATTTTTCAGATTCCTCTCACATATAAGTCTTAGCTACACTTTACAGAGCTGCGCTACCTTAAAGAGCCTTCACAAATCATGATGACAATTTATGATCACTCCTTCTGACCAGAAATTTTGGTTTTAAATTTTTCTAGGAAGTTCAAAGCTATTGACATTATTAACTGTCTTAAACAAAGGTACATAGTATTTTCACATCTGCTGTTTATAAAATGCCAACTATAAAGAAATCCAACTCAAGAGTTAAATATGGTCAAACAAAACATCTACACATCTCTACGATCTTAATACTTTTTAAGCTTATGCCAAAATCATTGATTAGATAGAACTATGAAGTGAACAGCATAGAGAGAACAATGCCATAGTCAAATTCTTTTAAACAAGAAGCTATATCCAGCAGTTTTATTGAGGTATATTATATCTTGGTATAAGAATTAGGCATAATAATTCTAGTTAAGCTAAAAGATAAATTCATGAATAAAAATATTTGCACAATTCTACCATATTGTGGCACGGAAATCTGACTAAACATCGACATGTCAAAACAGTCAATGTTTTACAGAAAAATATGCAAACAGTCAATGATTCAATTAAATGGTAGTTGTTGGAAGATACCATGAGAGTGAAAAGCATCATCTGAGTTACATGGTGAAATTTTATTAAAATTATGATTTTAGGGCCAAATTGTCAAAAAAGATAAAACCCAAGACATGGTTAAGCATGATGAGTAGCAGTAGTAAGGCATCGAATAGATAAAGGAATTGTAAAGAAAAAATAAATGAAGATTATAGTTGAAAAGATCAAGAAACATTTAAGACAAAATCATGATCATAACAGATAAATGAGATTATCCCATGGAATAAAATTAGAATTTATCAAGTTCTCTCTTCAAAATTCCTAATCATCCCTTAATATATAGTCCCTTTGAAAAAGTTACTGATCATTCATCCCCTAGGTATGCAACTAACTGTAAATAATGTACAGATTCAACAATCTTATGCCAAAATTCTAAAAGAATCATTAACTGTTATCGTTTTCTTATACTGTGAATTGTTGATAAAATCAATAACAAAAATCAACAATGAAACACATGGTAAAAGGCAAGCTTACCAGAACTTCAAAAATCCATGCCGCCGGAAATGCAGAGCTATGTAGTTACTGCCCAAGAAGGTCTGCACAAACCGCTGCGCCGTGATGTGAATGAGACGACTTGGTTGAATCACTGTCTTGCATTTATGAGCAAGCGGACCACCTGGTTGTGCCACCCATTCATCCTCCACATCTGCATAGAACATGTCTCCAATGGCAATAACCTCGTCATCTGATGAGAATTTGGGCATGATATCACCAACGACCCTCTTCTTTTGCTTCGTCAATTTGGCATCCTCCGGCCAAGCAGGTTCAATCTTACCCAAAGAAAGCCCCAGGTTTTTCAACCTATTAATATGATCCTCATCTAGGTAACAAGGTGGTGATGCAATGTAGCAAATAAACCTGTCGATCTTCATCTTGTTTTTCTGTGCTGCAGAAAACTCATCAAATGTGATCGATACCTTCCTACCAAAGCATTCATTTATATGATCGATATCCAACACTTTATCATACTGGTAGTCAAAGTTTGGGCTTGGAAGAATCAGAACACGGTCAAGAAGTGCCGCGAAGAACATATGTTTCTCCAAGCAGATCAGATGGTTGGACATCTGGCCCGATAAGCATATCGCAAACAAGTACCGATCTTTCTTCGGCTTCCACTCGATCGTCCTCCTACTTGCCAGTGGATCCACTTTCTTGCATACATCGACTCCAACACCAGATACCCCCAGGTTCAAATTATCATCCGAAGTGCCCGACGTCCTGTTCCCGATTTCGTGAGAAGACAAGAGAGCATTCTGGATCTCCTTGTTAATCTTAATCTGCTCGAGTAAGGCCGACTGAAACTCAACGAAAGACTCGAGCTTTGGCAGATTAGTCGTCGCGGAAGTGGAATTCACTGCGGATGGAACGGGGGAAGCAACGTCGGCTGCCACAGCCCGCGTGGAATTCCAGATCTTGAGGAGGGCTGCTTGCTGGCTCTTGAGGAGATATAGGGCACCGAGCTCGGACTCACGCATTCGGTCGATCTGGGAGTCGGCATGAGCAGTAAAGCCACCACGGAACAAAAGGAGAGCGAGGAGCACAGAGAGGAAAACGGCGATGAGGAAGACAAAGAAGCAGAAGCAGCGCCTGGGAAACAAGCGGCGGCCGCCTATCCGATCAGGGAATTGGCCTATCTCCAGAGCGGAGCTGAGGCGAGGAGACTTGGTGTCGTTCTTAGAGACGAGGGTACGGTTCTCCACCTCGTCGCCGGAGTCTAGTTCGTCGTCGGAGGGAACCCTCGCCGCCATTGATGTTCGGATCACGGTAGACGGGAACGAGGCCGCGGCATCGTACTTCCGGTGGTGGGTCGCATAGGATTCAGGTGAGGAGAGCCCGACGTGAGAACAGGGGCGCTTATGCGGATTTTTTTTATAGTCTATAATAATTTATTATATATTCCTGAAAAGTATTCCTTAAAAAAATGTTGCACCTTCTATAAACTAATTTTTAATTGTATATTTTATTGGTAAATTTTTTTAAAAATGTTTATAATTATTCGTTTGTTAAAAAAAATTGCTTTTTTATTATGGTTTTTCACTTTAATTTTTATGTCTTTACATTTAAGATTCATATCTCACCATTTGTTACTTGTTTCTTTTGTTAGATAAGAAAATTCCATCATGTCTTCAACTTTAGAAGCATTGCTCATTTCCACTACATAAACTTTTCAAAAATCATTTTGTAGTTTCTACTGTATTTTTTAATTTCTATTGCATTTATTTCTTAAATAACTCTAAAAAATGAAATAATCTTTTAATGCACTATTCATCCGATCTTACAAATAAGTGATGGAGTGGAACTTAAGAACTCTGTCGTTCTAGATAATGTGATGGTTAAGACATGAAATATTGTTATATGAATTTTTGGAGTTAAAACTCGACGCATCCGAATATATCTTCTCTCTGTACTAATAGTTAATAGCTACTTGTGATTTACTTCTTCCATATTGATCTATGAACGGATTGACGAGGATGCTGGGACGAATGAATCACCTTTTATCACATAGTATCCATTCATAATTTATTTTCTCCATATTAATTTAGAGATAGATTAATAAAAATATTAGGAACGAACGAATCATCTTTTATCACACTTACATTTGACAACTCTGAATGACATAAAAGAAATTAAGTTGGTTTTGCTTGTTTTGTTATTACTTATTTTGTTTCTAATGCATAATTGGCATTTAACTAAGCTTGCTCTTGAGATTGAGATCGTCTATTTCAAGTTTCAGCTATTTCATCCCCTCCAACCGTCATATCAATCCTACAAAGTACGCTCCATGTTTTGATATGATTGAAAAAAATATTTGAGTTACACTTGTGATTTTGATGTGTTTATCCAGTGTGCAAGTAAAAAATTTTGACATAAACTCTAGGTGCACTGATGATGACTAAATAAGTATTGAGGTGGGAGAACTGTCAGTGGATTAAGGTTGAATAAATACTCAGTAAATTGAGAGGACTAATCAGTGCTAGCAGAAGCTTATGAGATTGTAGCTGATGAAGAAGCCTAATAAAAAAAAAATAGATTTGTTATCTTAACAATTCCGGATGTTGAACCTATGAATATAAAGAGATAAATATATATACATAAGTGTTAGTATGAAGAAGTCTAATAAAAAAAAGATAAATCTAATTAGTCTTATTGATTAGTCTTAGGATAATCAATCTATCCTATAAAATATTCTTATAGACCATCAGGATAAATCGAAAAATATTTACTACGGACGGTCAAAAAGTTCAATATTCTTTAGTTGTGTGCCTCAATTAGAAAAAAAAAATTCTATAAATTTATCATAACTGAAAACCAACTATAAATAATTGAATAATAATCTGAATACTACCATGCACCATAACCCTAAGGTCATGAATGAGCCTAACTATGATGGCAAAAGGCGAATACACTCGCCCCTAGCATTCCTGTCAATTCGTCTCAGGGTTAACACGGAGGAGATAAATCACGGATTGTTATTAGTCTTTGAAATAATGACTAATACATAAAAGAGATATTTATCCATGAGCCTAACCAGTTTTGGCATAAGATGGAGAAGTTCAACCTAGGTGGGCATGGTGCTTAAAAGGTCAAGGTTGACTAGCAGGGTGACATGCCTACCACTGGTGAAGACTTAAAGGAAAGACTTATGGATAAAGACCTCACGGCGAACTCTTTTAGTAGACTAAGACAAGTGACTCTTAAGAAACAAATAAGAAATATAATCTTGGGTTTTCTAGTAAGAGGTCTATCTAGGTACTTGACTAAGGAATAAGTGTTCTAGTTTGTAGTCGATAAATGAGGTTGATCTCAAGTTAATTCAAGATTCTCAAGTTGATTCAGTTGAGTGAGTGTATATTTTAGTCAACCAAGTAGTTGAGTCAACTTAATAATCAATTGTAGATATTTTATTCATTAATAGAAGGGTTCCATTTCTACTTGAGTCAATAAAAGTAAATTCAGTAGACTAAAGTGGACAATCGATTATTGAAACTAAGTTGCTCTCTATTTGAATTGGGTCAACTAAACATTCCTTAACTTAAATTAATAAGTATTCATTTGATGGATAAGATTATTGTCAAAGATAACCTAAGTTGACTAGGATTAAGTTGACTGAAATGGAGTTGAGTCAACTAAACTAGTTTAAAATTGATTGAAAATATTATCTATTGACAAATAAGCTCAAATCTTATTCAATTGAGTCGACTAAATAGAGTTGAGTCAACTCGGATCAATTTTGGCAGACTAAAGAGGCGCTGAATCAATTGAAGAGTTGTTATTGACAGATAAATCTTCTATGATCAATGTTTAGTCAATTAGAAGTGATTTGAGTTGACTAAATTTAAATAAAATAATTGTGTAGAGTTTATCCAAGCTCAATTTCAATATTATAAATAGAAGAATCAAGGTGACCTCAGTACAATAATAACCCACCTCAAATCCTCATATTCATATTATGTTTATAGTCTTTTAATAGTCTTGTTAAAATCGTAAGGGTATATTTGGTTCAAGTTATTATATATAATCTTAGTTATGTGATTACCAAGTAATCACATAATTAAGGTTATAGGGAATAAAATATAACCAAATGTTGTTTGGTTCAACATAGGTAATACAACAAAAACTTATTTATTTGTTTGAAGGTTTTAATAAATAACCTAGTTTAATATTTTACTATATTACCCTTAGTTACAAAACCAACCATATATTATTATTATTATTATTATTTAAACTCTACATTTTTTATTTTTCCTTTTTCATGTTTTCTTTATTTTTTGTGTTTTTTTATTTCTTTTCATTTTTTTATTATTTTTTTTATTTTTTAAACTTTTTTTAAAAAGTTTAAAATTTTTTTTAATGTTTTTTAAATATTTTTCTATTTTTTTAATATATATTTTATTTTTTTTGTTTTTTTATTATTTTTTACGTTTTTTTTTAATTTTCCCCCATTTTTAAATTTTTTTAAAAATATATATATATTTTTTACATTTTTTTTATTTTTTTTTTTTAGATTTTTGTTACATCTTTTTTTTTATCACATTTATCTCTTATTCGAGGGTATTTTGGGTAAAAAAATTTCGTTAACCTCGGAATTAAGAAAACCCTCAGTTTTCTAAGGTTTTCCGATTCTGGGTCGTATGCCTCTTTTGCTGACGTGTCAGCATAAAACATTACTCAGGAATCATTGATTACTTAAACCAAATAAGATTTTCGTTGATAACCTTAGATGGATAACTAAGGTTATCAAAGATAACCCCGAACCAAATGCACCCCTAAGGGATTAAGATTGTTAACTTCAAGCTCTTACAGAAATTTTATTATTTACAAAGTGTTTCTTTTCGTACTTGTTTTCTATGTATAAAAGAAAAGGTCTCTATATGAGGTTTCCCTACCTCTTAAAAGTGACAATTTACCAAAAGGCGTATTTAGATTTTTTGAATTTATTAAAAAGTGTATGTTATTTTGTTATTTATTAAAAGGCGACCTTTTTTATAATGTTTTTTCCATCTTACCCTTCTGACAAATTTGACTGTTTTTATTTTTATTTTTTCTATCATTTCTCTCTCTCTTCTCTTTCCTTTTATTCCTTTTATGTATGCAATGTGTCTTCTCTTTCCTCTTTGTTTTTTTCTTTCCTCTTATGCATGCATTCATGATAACATGAGCTTAAAAAGCCTCTTGAGAAGCCGATTATTTAGCCAATTCTTCTAAAGACATTTTAACACCCCTGATAAGTCAAAATAAATAATGGAGAGCACTGTTTAACTATTTTCAACCCCAGAAATCCATAAGAACTAAAATAGTTGCAATCGGAGCTCTCTAGGTCTATCAGTAAGTTTCGACCAAAATCCACTAATGGACCTAGACAGCTCTGATTGCACTCATTTCAATTCTTGTAGATTTCTGGGGCTGCAAGGAGTTCAAATATACCGTCCATTGTTTATTTTGACTTCTCAGAAGTGTTAAAATATAATAGGAAATAATCATCAAAATTCTTCACGTTGGGCCTGATATGGAATTTTGATGATTTTTCTTATTACATTTTAACACCTTTACAAAATCGAAATAAATAATGGATAGCATATTTGAATTTCTTGCAACCCCAGAAATCTACAAGAACTGAAATGGATGCAATCGGGTCAAAATCTACTGATGGACCTAGAAAGCTCCGATTGCACCCATTCTGTTCCTGTGAATTTCTGGGATTGCAAGAAGTTGAAATATACTATCCATTGTTTATTTCGACTTCTCGGGGGTGTTAAAATGTAATAAGGAAGAATCACCAAAAATTTTTATGTTGGGCATGATTTGATTCCATATCAGGTCCACATTGGGTCTGATATGATTTCATATCTGGCCTAACCTGGAAAATTTTGGTAATTCTTTTTTATTACATTTTTAACATCTATGAGAAACTGAAATAAATAATAGATAACATATTTGAACTTCTTGCAACCCCAGAAATTCACAAGAACTGAGATGAGTGTAATCAGAGCTCTGATCAAAATATACTGATGGACCTAGAGAACTCTGATTGCACTCATTTCAATTTTTGTGAATTTCTAGGATTGTAAGAAGTTAAACGGTGCTATCCATTATTTATTTTAGCTTTTCAGGAGAAGAGATGTTCCATGTATAGAAAGAAAGAAAAGAAATAGAGAAATGACGGAGAAAATAAAAAAAATATAGTTAAATTTATCAAAATGGTAGAATGTACGTCCTCTGATAAATAATAAAGTAATATGTCTTTTAATAAATTTAAAATTTTAAATATACCTTATACTAAATTACCATCTTAAAGGAGAACAATTTTAATGAGTCTTCTTCTCAAAGAATGGCTAACTTAACGAGTTAGTAGGACATGAAGTAGCATTAGGGGTCCGACCATATTAAATAACTTCTTAGCAATGATTTTATTCATATTTGTATTATTATTGTATCTTTTTAACTTTATTAAACCTTATATTTTGCAAGAGTAGTCAATTTTTTTTACTTTTAGGTTTTTGATTATTCACTCCCCACGCTGGTCATGTCACAAATTCTATAGTTGCAAATTTTGAGCCATCAAACACAACCCAAACCAACTTGACTCTATCGAGCTATAATACTCCACGAACTTCATGCGCACTTCCTTGAACACTAAATGCACAATCAGAAATACAATATAAATTTAACTTAAAGAGCTAGGATTCATAACATATTATAACCATTATATCCCTCTAGTGATTCGAAATTAGGGTCATAAACAAGTCAAGCTAATTTTATGATGTTTAAGTTTATTTAATAAAATAACCGAGTCAAACCAAATAGAATATAAAATGAACTAAGTCATTAAAATGATTATTCAAGTTTAACTTAATTTCTTTTTCATGAGCTTGAGCTTGGTTTAAACTTGACTTGGTTTGTTTAGATGTTATCGTGCCCTCAATTCAAATTTGTTTAATTGTTTGAAAATTTTAAATTTTAAACTTATTTGATTAATTATTGAGTTTGATAATATAAATTTATTTATTTATTTAATAAGTTGAAAAGAATTTTATTAGTGAATATAATTCATGAACATTGTTCACGAATGTTGTTCATAAATATTATCCACAAACGTTAATGAATTGAACACATATATGTTCAAACTTATTCGTTTAATTAAACGAGTTGTTCAAGTTTGTTTATTTAATTGATCTTATATATATTAAATGAATGATGCGGGGATAAGGGACCATGCAGGGATAAGGGACCCACCCCAAGGAGGGGCAAGGCCACGGTGGAAGTCAAAGTCAAGACGTGGTCAACTCCCCTACATCACCGGCCGGTCGGGCAACCCCCTTTGCCCGATCGGGATAAAGAATGTCCGGTCCAACATCATCATAGCTCGGCCACGAACTGAGCATCTGACACTCAGAAAAGCATGTGTAAGTGAGACACCAGCCCGCTCAGACTTACATCAAACCTCGGAACCAACAAAGTGGGGGCGCAACCGAGTAGACTACATTCAAACACAGCTCCACTCGCCACAACAGCGGAGCTCAGACAGTGGAAGGTTGGCCGAGCGGCCATCCCGCTCAGCCTGGGAATGATAGCATCCAGACGGCTGATGGTTGGTCGAATGACTTATCCGCTCGACCCAGTAACGAACAAAAGGAGGATCTGACGATATCCTTCTAGGAGCCCGTGCCCCCGACATACGGCATGGTTGGCGGCATGGTCAGGCGGAGGATCGAACGATGGAAGCTTCCATTGTCATGTCAGAGATGTGCTCAACTCGTTGAGGTATTGTGTCAGGAACACTTTACTGATACATCTTCTCAAGGAAAATCGTGAGAAGCGTGCATGCCTTGGGAAACATGCACACACACTACAGGAGCCCTATATAAAGGGGTTCAAGCTTCGTTGGAGGTATGCACACATTACAGTTGCTACTGTTCTCTACTTCTTCGTTCTACTACTTCCACATTGCCGGTGACTGACTTGAGCATCGGAGGGCCAACGCAGGGGGGCCCTTTCCTGGCTCGGCACTGACGTGGTTGTGGTTGTAGGTCTGCTTCGCTCGGAGTCTTCACACAATCAACATGAGGGTCACATCTCCAGCATCCGACGACTCGACTTTCAGACAGGATCAAATTTGGCATCGTCTGTGGGAACACAACCTACATCCGAGCTAAGAAGATGGAGGAAACTGGATGACTTCACATCGTGACACTCACTCAAGAGGAGCTCAACATACTCGTGTAAGCTCGAGCAGCAAAGATAGTCGAGCAGCAGTAGCAGAAGGCGTTGGCCGATCGGCTGGCCCAGCAGGCAACGTCGGTATCAGGAGGCCGAGCAGCACATGAGGATCGACCGGAGCAACTCTCCATCTGGGGACAGAATAGAGGGCCGACCGGTACGCATGGGAAGGCATCGCCAACGCCAATACCTTTCCATCGGGCTCTGTTCCAAACACCCTCGGAAATCGCTCAGGTGAATCAAGAGTGGAGATCCTCTTCGGACAAAGCGCCCGTTCGGGACACACGAAAAGGGAAGGCGCCCCAAGGCGATGCGTCTCCCGAACGGATTAACCGCCAGTTCTCAGAGGCGATATTGCAGGACCCATTGCCGAGACACTATGCTCCACTGGCAATCGGAGAGTACAACGGGTCGACTGATCCGGATGATCATTTGGGTAAGTTCGACAATGCAGCTATACTTCATCAATACACAGATGGGGTGAAGTGTCGATTCTTCCTCGCCACACTCTCTGGCTCGACACAACGCTGGTTCAGGAGACTGCCGGACGAATCGATACAAAGCTTCAAGGATTTTAGAACGACCTTCCTACACCATTTCGCGAGCAGTAGACGCTACCAAAAAACAAGCGTTAGTTTGTTTTCTTTGAAGCAAGGACCAAGAGAGACTCTCCGGGCGTGCATCCAGCGCTTCCACCAGGTAGTCATGGATATCCCTTTAGTTTCATCTGAGACCATAATGAATGCATTCACTCAGGGGCTCATCGAAGGAGAGTTCTTCCGATCGCTCATCAAGAAGCCGCTTCAGGACTACGACCATATGTTCAAGAAAGCTAACGAGTACATAAATGTGAAAGAAGCTCAGGCAGTAAGAAGGAAGGAGACACCAGCCGAACCCTCGGCGCCGACTGAACACCGGGCGCTGAGCAGCCACCAGCCGCAAAGGAAACCAAGAGCCGAAGGAATGCGACCACACCAAGAGGCGAGGGCGCATGTCGTGCAACATGTGGCTTCCGAATGGCAAAATGTGTCAAAAGGCAAGGTATGGACACCTATGTTTTGTTTCTTCCATCAGTCGACGTCGCATAACACACACGACTGTCGTGGCCTAACGTCGATCACCAGACCAACTCCAAGAGGATATCACCGCCGATCTCCCTCTCCCGACCAATGACGCGAGCATCAATCTGTCGAGCGACAGGAAGATGTGAGAAGATCACCCGAATGACAACAACATCATCAGTGAAGGGAAAGTGTTGATCATCCCTGAGCCTTGCGCGAGCAAAACAGGTCATCCACTCGGGAGGAGGAAAACAGGAGTAATGTCGTTTGGGGAGAAATAAACATCATCGCTGGCGGATCGACTAGTGGTGGCTCCAATCGAGCCAGGAAGTCATATGCTCGACAGTTGGAGATCCATTCAATAGACTGCAGTCGAGAGAAGGCGAGTGAGCCTGAAATCAACTTCGGATTCCGGGACCTAGCGGGAGTAGAAGTCCCTCACGATGACACCCTCATCATCCGAGTGGTATCGTAAATTATGCCATTCACCAAATTTTTGTTGACACAGGGAGCTCAGTAAACATAATCTTCAAGAAGGCTTTCGATCAGCTCCAGATTTATCAAGGTGAGCTACTGCCAATGACGACCCCACTGTACGGGTTCATGGGCAACGAGGTTTTGTCGATCAACCAAATCAAGTTGGCCATATCGCTTGGAGAGGAGCCACTCAAGAGGACCAGGACCACAAACTTCATTGTGATAGACATCCACTCAGCTTACAATGCCATCCTAGGCTGACCGACCCTCAATGAGTTCTGGACAGTAGTTTCAACCTACTGCCAAAAGATCAAATTTCCGATAGACAACCGGGTCGGGGAAGTCAAAGGTGACCAGTTGGTCGCCCGACGTTGCTATGTCGAGATGGTCAAGACTGAGGTCAAGTCCACTCAGAAAACTCCCCGGCTAGAGGTTGTTGGTTGCTACTCGGAAAACCTAGAGGTTCCACTATATAAAAATTTTGTACAAAGGTCTAAACCTTTTCCTAGCTACCATGTGTTCTTTTAAATTAAATTTTGGATCGCCTGCGGAACTTAACACGTTTGATCCAAAACTTAATCTATTTGTTCTTTTGGGTTTTGACTTGGATCTCCTGCGGAACTTAACACGTTCGACCCAAATCACCTTAAGTTATTAATTCCATTAAATATTAATTTCCATAATTGGTTCCCAGTACTGACGTGGCGAGGCACACGATCTTCTTGGATATGAGAGCAACCACCACCGACTAGACAAAACCTTTTATAGAAATCTAATATTTAATTTCCTAAAATAACTTTAGGTTAACCGAAAAGAACAATCAAATCACAAGTAAAAGAAAAAACAAAAGAACACAACATCGAAAAACATATTCGAAATTCTAGAATCGTAAGCCTCTTGTATTTGGTATTATTTCCATAAATAACTAGTATGATGCGGAAAGAAAAATTACTAGTTATACCTTGAAGAAAAACCTCTTGATCTTCGACCGTATTCCTCTTCTAACCTCGGACGTTGTGTGGGCAACGATCTTCCGAGATGAGAAACCACCAACCACCTTCTTCTCCTCCTAGCTAGGTTCGGCCACAAAAAATAAAGCTTCACCAAGGAAGAAGAAAAACACCAACCAAGCTCCAAGAGATGCAAGCTTTCTCTCATTCTTCTTCTTCTTCTCCAAGTAGTATCCGGCCTCCACAAGAGCTCCAAGCAATAGAGAATTTCGGCCACCACAAAGAGGAAGAAAGGGAGAAGATGTTGGTCGGCCACACCAAAGAATAGGAGAGGGAGAATAATAGAGGTTATTTTTTTGTGAAGGCACCCTCACCCCTTCTTTTATATTCCTTGGCCTAGGCAAATTAGGAAATTTAATTACAATAAAATTTCCTTAATTCCCTTGCAATGATTTAATTGAGAAAAATAAAATAATATTTCCCCAATTAATCTCTAATGGCCGGCCACATCAAGAGGAAATAAATTAGACAAGTTTTAATCAACAAATTAAAACTTCCTAATTTGTTTACGGAAATTTTAAAAATAAAATTTCTCTTTAAAAATCTCTTCATGGTTGATAAAAGGAAATTTCTATAATTTTAATTTTATCAACATGTGGATAATTTTAAAGAGAAAATAAAATATCTCACCAATCTACAAATAAGGAAAGAGATTTAATCTCTTTCTTTAATCTTTTGTAGATCTTTTACAAGAGAGATATTTTAATTTTAATTCTCTTTAATAAATTATTTCTTCCACATAATAAAAATTAAAATTAAAATCCCTTTTTAATTTAATTTGGCCGGCCCCCACTAGCTTGGGTTCAAGCTAGGGCTGGCCACCCAATTTTATACCTAGGCCGGCCCTAGCTTGGTTCCCAAGCTAGCTTGGCCGGCCCCTTATTGGTGGGTATAGAAGGTGGGTATAGGTGGGTATAGAACTCTATAAATAAGAGGCTACGATAGGGACCGAGAGGAGGAATTGGTTTTGGTCTCCCGATAAAATTAAGCATCCCGTGTTCGCCCCGAACACACAACTTAAATTTATCAATAATAATTCATTCCACTAGAGAACTATTATTGAACTACCGCACCAATCCCAAATTACATTTTTGGGCTCCTTCTTATTATGAGCATGTTAGTCTCCCTGTATTTAAGATATCGAATGTCCACTAATTAAGTGAGTTACTGACAACTCATTTAATTAATATCTTAGTCCAAGAGTAGTACCACTCAACCTTATCATCATGTCGGACTAAGTCCACCTGCAGGGTTTAACATGACAATCCTTATGAGCTCCTCTTGGGGACATTATCAACCTAGTATCTCTAGGACACAGTTTCCTTCTATAATCAACAACACACACTATAAGTGATACCATTTCCCAACTTATCGGGCTTATTGATTCATCAAACTAAATCTCACCCATTGATAAATTAAAGAAATAAATATCAAATATATGTGCTTTTTATTATATCAGGATTAAGAGCACACACTTCCATAATAACCGAGGTCTTTGTTTCTTTATAAAGTCAGTATAAAAGAAACGACCTCAAATGGTCCTACTCAATACACTCTAAGTGTACTAGTGTAATTATACAGTCAAGATAAACTGATACCTAATTACACTACGACCTTCTAATGGTTTGTTCCTTTCCATTTTGGTCGTGAGCTACTGTTTATAATTTATAAGGTACTGATAACATCATCTTCTGCATGTGACACCACATACTATGTTATCTACAATATAAATTAATTGAACAACTACAACTAAATGTAGACAATTTGACCAAATGTGATTCTTTATTCATAATGAATGTTTACAAGCTTAGGCTTTCAGTATACACTCCAACAATCTCCAATTACTAGTGCCCTTGTCACAAGAATTTTCGTTTTCATCATTTGATTTCCGTTCATATGCTCAAAAGCTTGGTCCAGACTTGTGAAAGGTTTGGTTATCTGCTGATGCAATCTTGGCGATGACAACTTCTCCTCGCTTCACGATATCTCGTATCGGTGGTACTTGCGCTCTATATGTTTACTTGCCTTATGAGCTCGTGGTTCCTTCGAGTTTGCCGCTATTATCACAATAAATTGTGATAATTTTGGCAAACCAGAATCACATCTAAGTCCATTAGAAAGTTCTGAGCCATACTGCTTCTTTAGCGCCTCGAGGCTGCTACATACTCGGCTTCCATGGTTGAGTCCGATACGTTTCTGCTTAACACTCCTCCATGAAATGACTCCTCCTCCTAAAGTAAACACATAGCCCGATGTAGACTTACTATTGTCCCTATCGATTGGAAATCAAAATCTGTACCCACAGGGAGCGGATCGTCTTCTTGGTAAACTAGCATATAATCTCTAGTCCTTCTCGGTACTTTAATATATGCTTTCTGTGATCAATGTCCAGGGTTACTCTGATATCTGCTGACCATGCCCACGGCAAAACAGATATCAGGTCTCGTACATAGCATTGCATACATTAGGCTTCCTACAGCCGAAGCATAAGGAACTTCTTTCATGTCCTCTATCTCTTTTGACGTCTTTGGAGACATCTCTTTAGATAGAGCTACTCCATGTCTAAAAGGTAAGAAACCTTTCTTGGAATCTTGCATGCTAAAACGAGCAAGGATTGTATCTATATATGAAGCTTGGGACAGACACAACATTCTTTTCTTATGATCCCATATAACTTTGATCCCAAGAATGTGTGCACAATCTCCTAAGTCCTTCATATCAAATTGTTTGGACAACCATACCCTTACGTCTGATAATACCTTGACATTGTTGCCAATTAACAAAATATCATCTACGTATAGTACAAGAAATACCACCACGTTTCCGTTACACTTCTTATATACACAAGACTCATCCAGACTTTGAATAAATCCATATGACTGGATTACTTCATTAAACCGGATGTTCCAAGATCTTGAAGCTTGCTTTAGTCTATAAATGGACCGATTGAGCTTGCACACTAGATGCTCTTTGCCCTTTTCAATGAACCCTTCTGGTTGCTTCATATAGATGTTCTCTTCAAGACTTCCATTAAGGAAAGCTGTCTTGACATCCATTTGCCAAATCTCATAATCCATATGAGCAGCAATGGATAAGAGTATCCGGATAGACTTAAGCATGACTACCGGTGAAAAGGTTTCCTCATAATCGATTCCCTCTTTCTGAGTGTACCCTTTCGCAACAAGCCTAGCTTTGAAGGTTTCTACCTTCCCGTCTGTCCCTCTTTTCCTTTTGTAGATCCACTTGCATCCAACGGCTTTTACACCATCAGGTGATTCTAAAAGCTCCCAGACCTTATTAGAGTACATAGACTCTATTTCAGAATTCATTGCCTTTTGCCAAGATGCTGCATCTATATCTTGGAGTGCTTCGTCGTATGTTCGTGGATCAGGTTCATATTTACCCGGGATCAAGTCCGAAGACTCTCCCAAAAACATGAATCTTTCAGTTTCACAACCCTCCCACTACGACGAGGCACTGTCTGTGGTTGTGTATCATGTGTGACACGTGTTGCAGTCTCTTGTGGTACTTCATCTTGTACTGTTGGTACTGAAGTAGACATGTCCTCTCTAAGTTCTTCTAAAATAACTTTGCTACTGGGCTTGTGATCCATTATATAGTCTTCTTCTAAAAACTGGGCATTGGTGCTAACAATGACCTTCTGGTCTTTAGGACTATAAAATAAACCACCTTTCGTTCCTTTGGGATATCCTACAAACACGCGAACTTCTGTACGGGATTCTAACTTATCAGCATCTGGTTTCAGCACATGTGCTGGACTACCCCAAATCCGAATATGTCTTAGACTGGGCTTTCGCCCATTCCACAATTCTATGGGAGTAGAAGAAACTGATTTAGAAGGTACTAAGTTCAGAACGTATACTGCTGTTTCCAGAGCATATCCCCAAAACAAATTTGGTAATTCTGAATAACTCATCATTGATCTAACCATCTCCATAAGAGTCCTATTCCTTCGTTCTGCTACACCATTCTGTTGGGGTGTTCCAGGTGCAGACAATTGGGATTGAATCCCGACCTCTGATAAGTAATTCCTAAACTCTCCTAAGAGGTATTCGCCACCACGATCTGACCGTAGTGTCTTGATACTTTTACCTAGTCGTTTCTCCACATCAGCCTTGTATTCTTTGAACTTATCAAAGCACTCGGACTTGCGGCGCATTAGGTAAATGTATCCATATCTTGAATAATCGTCTATGAAAGAGACAAAATATTCAAAACCTCCTCTTGCCTGGACAGACATAGGACCACACAAATCAGAGTGAACCAACTCTAACACTTCTTTGGCTCTATACCCCTTGGCCTTAAACGGCCTCTTGGTCATTTTACCTTCCAAGCAAGATTCACAAGTTGGAAAATTTTCCAACTCAAATGAACTCAAAAGTCCATCGGCTATAAGCCTCTGAATCATACTTAAGTTAATATGACCAAGCCTTAGATGCCAAAGATATGCTTGGTTCATTTCCGAAGGTTCTTTTCTCTTATTAGAGTTAGAAGATGAGTTATAAATTTCCATGGTTTGCTTTGTGGAAGAAATTGGATTTAATGTATACAAATTGCCAACTAATGCACCAGAACAGATAATCACTTTATTTCTTTTAATAACTACATCGTTACTGAAAGAAACTGAATATCCATCTAAAAACAGTTTAGAAACTGAAATTAAATTCTTTCTAAAACTGGGTACATAAAGACAATTTCTTAAAATCAAATTTCTATTTCTACTAAAAGATAAGTAGACGTCTCCCACTGCAACAGCTGCCACCTTAGTAGCATTGCCCATGTAGACGGTAATCTCTCCTTCAGATAGTCGTCGGGTTTCCTGGAACCCCTGCAAGGAATTGCAGACATGATCAGTGGCTCCCGTATCTACACACCAGGTGCTGGTAGATAACATCGCTAAACATGTTTCAACAACTAGAGTATGAGATATACCTTTGTTTTGGTTCCTACGAGGACAGTCCGCCTTCCAATGTCCTGCCTGCTTGCAGATGAAGCACTTGCCCTTCGGCTTCTTCATTCCAGCTTTAAATCCCGTACTCTGAGATTTATTCACTTTCTTTGCTGAACCAGCTTGTTTCTTCTTCTTCTTTCCTTTCGGTTTAGAAGTAGAACTATTTTCGACATAGTGAATTTGAGCATTGTAATTCTACTGCTTGAAGTTCCGTCAGTAGATACGCTAATGAATAAACCCTCATATTCATATTATAGTTCAGGCGAAACTGCTCAAAACTTCTAGGTAGCGTTTGGAGGATCATATCGATCTGGGTTTCCCCATCAATTTCTCCTCCAAGGATCTGTATCTCGTTTAGATAAGCCATCATCTTTAGGATATGATCCCTCACAGGAGTACCCTCTTGCATGGTGGCTGTCATTATCTTTCTCATGGCTTCTTGCCTAGAAGCCTTATCCTGATGACCAAAGAGTTCCTTGAGATTGTTCATAATATCATAGGCTGTTGGTAAATCTTGATGCTGATGTTGCAATACATTTGACATTGAAGCCAAAATGTAACACCGCGCCATCTCATCTGCTTTTACCCATTTCCTATGATATTCAATCTCCTCTTGGGTAGATTCACCAGTAGGTGCTTCAGGGCACTGCTCAGTCAGTACAAATTTATAGCTTTCAGCAGTAAGAACAATGTCTAGGTTTCTTTTCCAATCTATGTAGTTTGGTCCAGTAAGTCTATTCTGTTGAAGTATGATGGACAGTGGGTTGAAAGTCATCCTAAGAATCACAAATAACTTTTGGTCAGAACTCTAAATTTAGAATAATATTGATTCCTCAAACAATACTATTTTAAATTAACCAACACCTCAAAACACCGTGAATTTTGTATGCCACGTTAGTGTGGACGTATACAAATTCAACATTTGTAAAAGGAGGGTTTTATCCCATTAATTTTATTATCTTGTCAACCTAACTTTTTGACAAATAAAATTAATAGTTGGTGTCTTTTGGTCACACAAATAATAGCAGTGACTCCGATGGGGAGGATACTATTAGATGTGTCTAAGTGTATACCATTACTTGACACTAAGTTCATTAATAAGATTATGCCCCTTCCGTTGGGGAAGATCACACGCTCTTAATTAACTTCCTATAGTCATCCAAAAATGGAAGTTTGTTCTAGTGATCGGCAAACAAGCTCATCCATTATGGAGGAAGACACTCAGAGCCAACGCGCAAGCTTGTTTGCATCACTTACAAACCAGTAATGGAGACCATGGGATTTATTTAAAAATCCCTCTCCCACTTAGTTATTTATAAATGAGGAATTTTAACTATGCTAGCCTACTAAACTTGTAAACTAACATGCACACACAGCACAATATAAAAGCAATAAATAGAAAATCTAATTTTTAACTATTATGACTTTTATATCTAGTTGTTCTCCGTGTGTTGTCATCCCAAGCTGCTGCCATATTTGGCCACCGCCATTGGATCTAGCTGTTGCATCCATCTTGCTCCTAGTTCCGCTGCGCCTCTGGTCCTTAGAAGGTTCCACGCTTTGCAAGATTCGATCCGCGACATAAATAGAATTTTACATTTTTGATCCTATATTCCATAAAAGGAATGTACATGTATCTAGATCAAAAATAAAATCCTAATTAAACTAAATACAGCTCCTGCTGTATTTTAATACAATCATTCACACACATATAAATGCCCTTGACATGTTCAAGGGTCCAATCACACACATAATAACTAAAAGTCATAATAGTTGGATCCTGCATCCACAAAGTTAGCACATCCTACTATTAACCTGCCTAAATTATGTATGACATGTGCATAATTAACCTAATACCAAATACACAGAGGCAAAACCCTAGCTCTGATATCAATTGTTGGTTGCTACTCGGAAAACCTAGAGGTTCCACTGTACAAAAATTTTGTACAAAGGTCTGAACCTTTTCCTAGCTACCATGTGTTCTTTTAAATTAAATTTTGGATCGCCTGCGAAACTTAACACGTTTGATCCAAAACTTAATCTATTTGTTCTTTTGGGTTTTGACTTGGATCTCCTGCGGAACTTAACACGTTCGACCCAAATCACCTTAAGTTATTAATTCCATTAAATATTAATTTCCATAATTGGTTCCCAGTACTGACGTGGCGAGGCACACGGCCTTCTTGGATATGGGAGCAACCACCACCGACTAGACAAAACCTTTTATGGAAAGATAATATTTAATTTCCTAAAATAACTTTAGGTTAACCGAAAAGAACAATCAAATCACAAGTAAAAGAAAAAAACAAAAGAACACAACATCGAAAAACATATTCGAAATTCTAGAATCGTAAGCCTCTTGTATTTGGTATTATTTCCATAAATAACTAGTATGATGCGGAAAGAAAAATTACTAGTTATACATTGTAGAAAAGCCTCTTGATCTTCTACCGTATTCCTCTTCTAACCTCGGACGTTGTGTGGGCAACGATCTTCCGAGATGAGAAACCACCAACCACCTTCTTCTCCTCCTAGCTAGGTTCGGCCACAAAAAATAAAGCTTCACCAAGGAAGAAGAAAAACACCAACCAAGCTCCAAGAGATGCAAGCTTTCTCTCATTCTTCTTCTTCTTCTCCAAGTAGTATCCGGCCTCCACAAGAGCTCCAAGAAATAGAGAATTTTGGCCACCACAAAGAGGAAGAAAGGGAGAAGATGTTGGCCGGCCACACCAAAGAATAGGAGAGGGAGAATAATAGAGGTTGTTTTTTTTGTGAAGGCACCCTCACCCCTTCTTTTATATTCCTTGGCCTAGGCAAATTAGGAAATTTAATTACAATAAAATTTCCTTAATTCCCTTGCAATGATTTAATTGAGAAAAATAAAATAATATTTCCCCAATTAATCTCTAATGGCCGGCCACATCAAGAGGAAATAAATTAGACAAGTTTTAATCAACAAATTAAAACTTCCTAATTTGTTTCCGGAAATTTTAAAAATAAAATTTCTCTTTAAAAATCTCTTCATGGTTGATAAAAGGAAATTTCTATAATTTTAATTTTATCAACATGTGGATAATTTTAAAGAGAAAATAAAATATCTCACCAATCTACAAATAAGGAAAGAAATTTAATCTCTTTCTTTAATCTTTTGTAGATCTTTTACAAGAGAGATATTTTAATTTTAATTCTCTTTAATAAATTATTTCTTCCACATAATAAAAATTAAAATTAAAATCCCTTTTTAATTTAATTTGGCCGGCCCCCACTAGCTTGGGTTCAAGCTAGGGCCGGCCACCTAATTTCCGGCCCTAGCTTGGTTCCCAAGCTAGCTTGGTCGGCCCCTTATTGGTGGGTATAGAAGGTGGGTATAGGTGGGTATAGAACTCTATAAATAAGAGGCTACGATAGGGACCGAGAGGAGAAATTGGTTTTGGTCTCCCGATAAAATTAAGCATCCCGTGTTCGCCCCGAACACACAACTTAAATTTATCAATAATAATTCATTCCACTAGAGAACTATTATTGAACTACCGCACCAATCCCAAATTACATTTTTGGGCTCCTTCTTATTATGAGCATGTTAGTCTCCCTGTGTTTAAGATATCGAATGTCCACTAATTAAGTGAGTTACTGACAACTCATTTAATTAATATCTTAGTCCAAGAGTAGTACCACTCAACCTTATCGTCATGTCGGACTAAGTCCACCTGCAGGGTTTAACATGACAATCCTTATGAGCTCCTCTTGGGGACATTATCAACCTAGTATCTCTAGGACACAGTTTCCTTCTATAATCAACAACACACACTATAAGTGATACAATTTCCCAACTTATCGGGCTTATTGATTCATCAAACTAAATCTCACCCATTGATAAATTAAAGAAATAAATATCAAATATATGTGCTTTTTATTATATCAGGATTAAGAGCACACACTTCCATAATAACCGAGGTCTTTGTTTCTTTATAAAGTCAGTATAAAAGAAACGACCTCAAATGGTCCTACTCAATACACTCTAAGTGTACTAGTGTAATTATACAGTCAAGATAAACTGATACCTAATTACACTACGACCTTCTAATGGTTTGTTCCTTTCCATTTTGGTCGTGAGCTACTGTTTATAATTTATAAGGTACTGACAACATCATCTTCTGCATGTGACACCACATACTATGTTATCTACAATATAAATTAATTGAACAACTACAACTAAATGTAGACAATTTGACCAAATGTGATTCTTTATTCATAATGAATGTTTACAAAGCTTAGGCTTTCAGTATACACTCCAACAGAGGTAAGCTCCATCACCAAAAACCCGCCTACCTTAGTCTATGAAGAAAAGGAGGAAGTCCAAATCCATCTCGACCGAGTGGAGGCAACAACTTTCATAGCGTCCGATCTGGAAGCCGAGCAGAAGGCGGAGCTGATCACATGCCTATAGTAAAACCACGATGTATTTGTGTGGTCGACACACGAGTTTCTTGGGATTTCCCCGAGCGTCGCACAACACAAACTTCACGTCCGACCGGACGCTCGGTCGGTAAAGGAGAGAAAGAGAGACTTCAGCGCCGATCAAAACCTGATCATCCAGGTAGAAATAGAGAAGCTGCTGGAGGCCGACCACATACGGGAAGTTTAATTCCCGAGCTGGCTCGCATATGTCGTGCTGGTCTCCAAACCGGGCAACAAGTGGTGAGTTTGCATCGACTTCCGGGACCTCAACAAAGCATGCCCAAAGGACTTCTACCCACTACCTCGAATTGATCAGATGGTAGACTCCACTGCAGGGCGCGAGCTGATATCATGTTGGACGCATATCAAGGGTACCACCTGTTGGAACCCCAAGGAGTTTTGATGTGATCAAACACGTTAAGTTAGGTCTTGTTTTATCTAACCCTTGTGTCTAAGTATGCAGGAGCTTAGGAACACAAGAAGTCGAGCGGAAGACGCGACTAATGAGAAGGACGACATGGGGAGAGAGCCGACGGGCTCGGTGCGTCTGAGGGACGAGGTGACCGCGGAAGAGTACACTAGTGGACGACAAGAACGTACGCAACGTTCGAGGGACGAGAAACTGGGAAGGAAGGCTGCTCGAGGAGAAGGCCGGAACTTGGGTTCGGGTGATCTCTATTTCAGATGGTCGAGATCACCCAAGCTAGCGGAGCCGGAGCGAAAGACCTGGAATGAGACAAGCTGAACCGGAGCAGCGGTCCAGGACGAAGAAAGTCAACTTCTGTTGACTTTAGGGCTTCGGGCGCCCGGAACCATTCCGGGTGCCCGGAACCCTTTCGGGTGCCCGGAACCCTTTCGGGCTCCCGGACCGAAGATCTTGACCAGATCGAGTCAAACTCGATCTAAACGTTGGGGGATAAACTTTATCCCCCCCAGACCGCCAGGAACCCTTCGGGGCGCCCCGACCAATGCTATAAACATAGCACTGATTTGCACAGATTATTTACTCAACTTGTAATCCAGTGCTTTCAATCTGTTCTTTCTTTTTGTGCTGTCAATGCTGTAAGAGGCTACTCCGCCCAGAGGAGATCATCAGATAGTGTGTCATCCTTTCCTTGGATGAACAATCCTCTGATTGCAAACCAAGTAAACCCTCTGTGTCTGATTTTCTTTAATTAGTCTCTTTTTTTTTATTATTACAAGTGTTTTTTAATTAGTTGAAAATCCGAGAAAGGTTAGATTTAATTTTTTAGGGCAATTCACCCCTCCCCTTTTGCCGACCTCCAAAGGGACCAATAAGTGGTATCAGAGCAAGACGCTTCAGGAAGACTAACCGCCGATCGAAGCAACGAGATGGCCGGACCAAGCATTGTTCCACTAAAATTCGAGGGGGAGTTCGCACACTGGAAGCGTCGTATAGAGGTATTCCTGAAAACTGATTTCGAAATTCGGTTAATTATAAAGTATGACTTTATAGCTCAAACGAATCAGAATAGAGAAGAAAAAGAAGAGAGTCAGTGGACAAAGAAGGAGCAGAATGATTCCGTAGCGAACAATCGTGCAGAATATCACATGCTGAGCGTGTTGCCGCCTCAAGAAGTCAACCACATTGGAAGCTACTCGTTGGCCAAAGAACTCTGGGAGAAGTTCCTGGAACTCTATGAAGGAATATCCGAAGCCAAGTTAGCAAAAAGAGACATCCTTCGGAACAGACTGACGAACATCTGTCTGGAAAAGGTGAGAAGGTAGCTGATCTACACGCGAAGGTAAAGGAATTGATTACTGGTCTCGAGAATCTTGGTGAAATGGTAATAAACCGAGACACCATACGCTACGCACTCAATGTGTTTCCTAGAACTCCAGAATGGACATCAATCGTCGACGCTTACTATATTTCAAAAGACTTAGAGGTAAGTACTTTAGAAGAATTGTTGGAGCAATCCCAATGGTCCGCGGGACCATGTGTTTTGGTGTTTGGGCAAAGGGTTTAAGTTAGGTTTACCCTCGTTATTTGATATGTGTACTTGAGTTGTGCAGGACTGCAGGTGACACATGTGACTCAGGTTGACGGCTTCGGGTCCGATGAAGGATGGCATTGAGGACAAGCCGCGGGCTTGAATGCATCTGAGGGATCGTGGACAAGGCAGCAAGGACAAGGGCCGAGGGAAGCGACTTCGAGGCATACGCGAAGGATGGCATTGGAGACAAGCCGCGGGCTTGGATGCATCCGAGGGACGAGAGACAAAGGAAGTAGGCTTAAAGGCAAGAGGTCAAAGCTGCAAAGAAGAGTCAAGTGAGTCGTGAGGGTCCGAGTGCGAGTGAAATGTACTCGGGATGGGAAACCCTAAGTTTAGGGTTGTACCAGTCGACTGGTACTGGGACCAGTCGACTGGTGGTGAGCACAGAAGCATTCTGTGCCCGAAATGGCTGGGATCAGTCGACTGGTCATGGGACCAGGAGTGCCGTTGGGCTGGCACCAGTCGACTGGTGCATGGACCAGTCGACTGGTAACGGGCAAATCAGCAAGGCTGATTTCCCCAAGCTCTATAAGAGGGAGCTTGGGATGGCCGGCCAAGGCGATGAAATTAGACTTGGTTAAAGCCTAATTAGTAGTCACAAGAGTTCTCAAGTGCTTGTGTAATCCAAGAGGTCTTGGTGTGTTTGTGGTGAGGTTTCTCCACCCACAAGGAGCGACTTGAGATAGCCGGAGGTTGCCGGGGATTAATCCACCGACGGATTGAGGGATCGTCCACCTTACGGACAGCCGTGGAGTAGGAGCAAGTTATCTCCGAACCACGTAAACGAACGTGTCAGCTTGGTTTGCATTTCCATTCTTGTATTTAGTGTTTAGCTTTCTATTTGTGTTTGTTTGTATTCCGCTGCGCTAACGTCATAGGAAGCAACGATTTGGGGGCGCCGTCTATCCAACCCCCCTTCAAGCCGGCCACCGATCCTCCAACAAGTGGTATCAGAGCGAGGACGCACTTCACCGGACTAACCGCCGAGAAGAGCAACGCATATAAGAAGATGGCCGGGTTGATTGTCCCTCCAAAATTTGAAGGAGGAAGCCTTGGGGACATCACGTATTGGATGATGAGGATGGAGGTCTTCTTCAATACGGATTGAGACATCATGATGATTATCAAGGACCCATTCAAAGTCCCAAAGGACAAGAAAGGAAAGAAGCTCCGAACACGACGTTGGACGGAGGAGCAAACCTCACGATCGGAGGCAAACTCAAAGGTAATAGCAATTTTAATTGATTTATTGCCTCCTAATGTGATAAGTGGTGTAGGTAAATATGAGAACGCCCATGAATTGTGGAGCAAAGTGAAGAAATTTCCATGGGAGGAATTTTTACCTACACAAGAAGAAGAAGAAAAATCCGAAGAAAGTGATGGAGTGGTCCAAGAGGAGAGGAAGGACCAATCGGATGTGGAGCCCAAGGAGATGGTTTTAATGGCTCAAGAAGAGGAGGAGGAGCAACCGGAAGTTAACTCATGCTCAACTTCTGAGGAGGAGAAGGAGGATGAAGAAGCATCGTTAACATCCTCAAGGGTTGAAGAAGAATCCAAGACGGAGGAAGAAGAGATCTTGGAGGTCAACCAAGTGAGCACCTCCACCGAAGCAAAGTCAAAGGACCACATCATTTACTTCGGTTGCAATGAGAAGGGACACTACAAGAGTAGGTGTCCATTGGGTAAGAAGAAGGTAACTCCTAAACCCAATCAAGTTATTTTGAATACTAACATGGGTTGTAGGAATGAAGAAACCCAAAAGAAGAGGATGCACATTGTATGCTTCACATGTAGAATGAAGGGTCGCTTCACATGTGGAATGAAGGGTCACTTCCACACCAAATGCCCAAAGAAGAAGGAGCTTAAGAAGCTTGCACATTTAAAGAAATGGGAGAAGAAGAAGAGGAGCTCAAATCAAGGGGGAGCTTCAAGGGTAAGGGAGGTATACCCTAACTTGAATCGTAATTCAAATTCTTATATTCCCATGCATGCTAGGATAAATAATGATAATCATTATGTAGCAATGAAAAATTTTGAATTTAAATATCATGATAAGAATAGGGTTAATGTAGATCATAACCCTAGGAGACCTATACATGATAGACCTAGACACGTTAAATTCTCATTACCTAAGGAGAAGAAGGTAATGGAGAACCAAGGCATTAATCCCAAGAAGGGGAGACACATGCCTAGGAAGGGTAGGTCTAGGAATGTCCAAGGTGGACAAATTAACTCTAGGGTTAGGAACCTAGAGAAGGAGAATCAAGCTTTAAGGGGAAAGCTTGATAAGTTAGAACAATTCCTTAAGAGATTCAATGTTGGATCTAAGGGATTAAGTATGGTGTTGGGGAGTCAAAAACCCAACAATGATAGATCGGGTTTGGGATACCGATCTAGTGTCTCCAAGGTTAAAAGAAGACCATGTGCTAGGGTGGCACATGATAATGGCAAGGGAGAGTCATCCAAGGCCAAAAATAAATATGCTAGGGTTGCATATGATTATGGCAAGGATGATGTGTCCAAGGTCAAGAAGATAACGAGATCTTCTAAGGGACATCATTGTGGTGTAGCCACAATAGATGAGTCACCTAGGGAGGTGGCTAAGGCTAAGAGCTCTAGGGGGAGCTCAAAGAGTCAAATTGGGACCCATGGCCAATGGATCTCAGGTGGGTTCTACTTGGGGGTCTAGAGGAGCCATGGAGTGTGCCAAGTGGTTTAGAGACGGACTTGAGTCTCAAACCTAGGGATTTGGCACACATGGTTTGTGTTTCATACAAGAAATATGACATTTGGGGTCATATTGCATGATAATTAGTTTTGGATGTATAGATGCCATATAAACCAATGCTAGGGATGCATTGTGGGTTGGTATGGGCAAATACATCAAGAGGAAGCCAAAACTAGGACTTTAGGTCAAGGTTCAATTGAACCATTTAGCTAGTTTTGGATTTTGTGTCAATCTTGGGATTGGTTATAGAAACATTTTGTAATGTATTTTTCCCAAGTAGATAAGGGTACAATAGACCTCTCCACAAAATTTGGAGATTTTTGGAGGTCTAGGGAATTTCTGGTACATTTCTGAAGTTGGCCTGAAAAGGCTGATTTTTTCAGAAATAGGGTACCAGTCGACTGGTACAGATACCAGTCGACTGGTAACAGTGTTTTTCGACCACAGAATGGTTCTGTAAGGTTGTGTCGAAGGGGGCAGTCGACTGGCACTTAGGGCAGTCGACTGATACCAGTCTGAAATTGTTTTCAGCATTGGTTTGTGACCATGTCAACTCGCTTAGATGTATGGGATCCAAGGGGGATTAATACATGAGTTTAGGGTCAGTTTGGATGATAAGTTTTCAACAATTGGGATATTGTTGGAGAACTTTTTGGATGTTAGGCAAAGGGGGAGAATTAAGGTTTAGTTGGGAAAACCTTTAGTGCCTTTGCGTAGGGGGTGCCTTGGGATAGGTTCTTAAAAAGCCCGTTGTAAAAATCCTAGCTCAATGGGGAGCATAGGTGTAGGGGGAGCCTTGGGATAGGTTCTTAAAAAGCCCTGTGATAAAATCCTAGCTCAATGGGGAGCGTAGGTATAGGGGAAGCCTTGTGATAGGTTCCAATTCATTATAAGTCCAAGTGTGTAGCCTTGGCATCGTAAGTCCATTCGGCGGAGTAAGTCCAAGTGTGTAGCCTTGGCATCGTAAGTCCATTGTTTTTAGCATGTTTATTTGCTATATGTTTTCCCTAACTTAAATGTATTGCCAAACACCAAAAAGGGGGAGATTGTTGGAGCAATCCCAATGGTCCGCGGGACCATGTGTTTTGGTGTTTGGGCAAAGGGTTTAAGTTAGGTTTACCCTCGTTATTTGATATGTGTACTTGAGTTGTGCAGGACTGCAGGTGACACATGTGACTCAGGTTGACGGCTTCGGGTCCGATGAAGGATGGCATAAGCCGCGGGCTTGAATACATCTAAGGGATCGTGGACAAGGCAGCAAGGACAAGGGCCGAGGGAAGCGACTTCGAGGCATACGCGAAGGATGACATTGGAGACAAGCCGCGGGCTTGGATGCATCAGCGAGAGCCAAAGGAAGTAGGCTTAAAGGCAAGAGGTCAAGCTGCAAAGAAGAGTCAAGTGAGTCGTGAGGGTCCAAGTGAGTGAAATGTACTCGGGATGGGAAACCCTAAGTTTAGGGTTGTACCGGTCATTGTCTTGGGACGGTCGGTGGTGTTTCTGAAGCATTACGTGCCCGAAATGGTGGGATCGGTCGGTGGTCATGGGACGGATCGGTGATAGCCGTTAGTCTTGCGTTGAGTGGCACCAGTCGACTGGTGCATGGACCAGTCGACTGGTAACGGGCAAATCAGCAAGGCTGATTTCCCCAAGCTCTATAAGAGGGAGCTTGGGATGGCCGGCCAAGGCGACGAAATTAGACTTGGTTAAAGCCTAATTAGTAGTCACAAGAGTTCTCAAGTGCTTGTGTAATCCAAGAGGTCTTGGTGTGTTTGTGGTGAGGTTTCTCCACCCACAAGGAGCGACTTGAGATAGCCGGAGGTTGCCGGGGATTAATCCACCGACGGATTGAGGGATCGTCCACCTTACGGACAGCCGTGGAGTAGGAGCAAGTTATCTCCGAACCACGTAAACGAACGTGTCAGCTTGGTTTGCATTTCCATTCTTGTATTTAGTGTTTAGCTTTCTATTTGTGTTTGTTTGTATTCCGCTGCGCTAACGTCATAGGAAGCAACGATTTGGGGGCGCCGTCTATCCAACCCCCCTTCAAGTCGGCCACCGATCCTCCAACAGAATTGTTCTCTACTCTTGAATTATATGAAACCAGGTGTGTAGGGACAACAAAGGAATCAAGTCAGATGATCGCACTAAACGCAACTAAGAAGGATGAACCCGAGTCAGATTCAGAAGAGGATCAAGAAGCATATATGGTAAGAAATTTTAAAAAGTTTTTTAGATCTAATAAATTTAAAGAAATATAGAATAAAAAGAATCTAAGAAATAGAAGAAGGATGTGTTGCTACCAGTGTCAAAAGTAAGGACATTTAAAAGAAGACTGCCTAGAATTAAAGAAGGACAAAGTCAAGATACCCAAGAAGCACAAGAATCTCAAAGCAACTTGGGACGATAGTTCATCATCCGAGTCCGAGATTCAAGAATATGTCGGGATAGCATTGATGACAAGCTATGAAGGGCAAAGTACATCAGAACCCAACATCGATGAAGGGGGAGGGACGTCAGATGGATGCAGCGAAGCAAGGAGAAAGTCAGGCTTCAAGTCTGATATGGTAAGTGAGGTATGTCTCTTATCTCCTGATCAGATTTATTTCAGTATTAAGGCTATGGCTAAGTCTATATACAAATTAAAAGGTAAAAATACTGAATTAAAAAAATGAAAACTTAGAAATAAAAAGAACTTTAGCAAAATCATGTCTATTAGAGGATTTTGATAAGATTAAACTTGAAAATGAAAAACTAAAAGAAGAAATAGAAAGATTGAAAAACTCTACCTGTTCAAATATTTTTTTTTTTAAAAATTATAGAGGACTAAACTGTACTATAGGTTTCACCAAAGTCAAATCAGAAAAATAGCAAAAGCCTATGTACCTAGAAAATACTTGATTAACCAAGAACTTGTTTAAGTTAAAAATCAAAATGAGACATAGCATTTTTCAGCAAGAGAATTAAACATGTGATTTCTTTATGCGGTTTTGTCTAGAAAGTGGTTGTTGCTCCAATAACCAAGAAGGCCTAGTGCCTCGCCACTGCCTGGAAGCCAAGTATCGAAATGAAAAGTTTAATTGACTAATTGAAAAAATATTAATTTAAATGACTTAATGCTTTAAAAGAGTTATTTAATTAGTTCTAGAAAACATATTCAAAAATATTCATGTTTTAATTTTTTTTTTTTTTAAATTACTTATGAAAATTTCGTCTAAAGAAAATTCTGAATTATGTTTGAATTTTTTTTAAAATTATGTTTGAAACTTAAAAATTATGTTTTTCAAACACTTCGAAATTTCTTTTAAGTTAGAAATTTTGTTTTGAAATTTGCCTTAAATTTTTTTCTTATGAATTTTTTTCAAACGTAATAAATTCTATTCAGTTGCACAAGTTTTTTAACTTAAGATTTTTTTAAAAAAATTTTAAAGTTAGAATTTACCTTAGACTTGTTAAAAGGAACCTCATTTTTATGTGATCAAAGGGGGAGAAGAATGTTAAGTCTAGGGGGAGGTATACATTCTTTAAATTGAAAAATCTTTTGGACTTATTTGAAAATTAATTATTTTTATTACATATGTTTACCCTATCTTAACTTGGGTTGCTCACATCAAAAAGGGGGAGATTGTTAGAACCCCAAGGAATTTTGATGTGATCAAACACGTTAAGTTAAGTCCTGTTTTGTCTAACCCTTGTGTCTAAGTATGCAGGAGTTTAGGAACACAGGAAGTCGAGTGGAAGACGCGACTAACGAGAAGGACGACACGGGGAGAGAGCTGACGGGCTCGGTGCATTCGAGGGACGAGGTGACCGCGAAAGAGTACATCGGTGGACGAGAAGAACGTACGCGACGTTCGAAGGACGAGAAACCGGGAAGGAAGGCTACTTGAGGAGAAGGCCGGAACTTGGGTTCGGGTGAGCCCTATTCCGGATGGGCGAGATCATCCAAGCTAGTGGAGTCGGAGCGAAAGACCCGGAACGAGAAGAGCTGAACCGGAGCAGTGGTCCAGGACGAAGAAAGTCAACTTTTGTTGACTTTAGGGCTCCGGGCACCCGGAACCATTCGAGGCACTCGGAACCCTTCCGGGCGCCTGGACCGAAGATCTTGACCAGATCGAGTCAAACTCGATCTAAACGTTGGGGGATAAAATTTTACCCCCCCAAGGGTGCCCGGAACCCTTCGGGGCGCCCCGACCAGTGCTATAAATATAGCACTGATTTGCACAGATTATTTACTCAACTTGTAATCCAGTGCTTTCAATTCTGTTCTTTCTTTTTGTGCTGTCAACGCTGTAAGAAGCTACTCCGTCCAGAGGAGATCATCAAATAGTGCGCTATCCATTTCCTTGGATTAGTAATTCTCTGATTGCAAACCAAGTAAACCCTCTGTGTTTGATTTCTTTAATTAGTCTCTTCTTTTTATTATTACAAGTGTTTCTTAATTAGTTGAAAATCCGAGAAAGGTTAAATTTAATTTTTCAAGGCAATTCACCCCTCCCCTCTTGCCGGCCTCCAAAGGGACCAACACCACCAAGTATCGCTCGCCCGGGCAGACCAAGAAAAGGTCAGCTTCATTACGTCTAATGAAATGTACTGTTACAATGTTATACCGTTTCGACTGAAGAACGTCAGAGCTACTTATCAGAGGCTGGTGAATAAAGTGTTCCAACGATAGATCGATTGTAACGTGGAGGTATACGTCGACGACATATTAATCAAATCCCTCTGAGTTGTTGACCTGTGTGCAAATATCAAGGATATCTGCCAAACACTCAGGACATACGGGATCAAGATGAATCCGAACAAGTGTCAATTCGACACAAAAAGTGGGCGATTCTTGGGCTACGTCGTCATCGAGCGGGGCATCGAGACAAACCCCAGTAAAGTAAAAGCACTACAAGACATGTCGCCGTCTAGAAATTTGAAGGAAGTTCAGTGTCTCACCGGTCGAATAACAACATTATCTCAATTCATCTCCAAATCATCCAATAGGAGCTTGCCATTTTTCAAGATACTGCATTGAGCCACCAAATTCCAATAGGACGAGGAGTACGACTGCATATTCGACGAACTCAAGTCATACCTCAATTCCCTACCTGTACTAGCTAAGCCACTTGTCTGCGAGCTCCTCCGAATTTACCTGTCATCAACCAAGCATGCGGTCGGCTCGACCCTAGTTAAGCAAAACGGCGAGGAACAACTGGTGTATTTCCTAAGTCATATATTGAAAGACGTTGAGCCCTGCTACACTGGTCTTGAGAAGTTGGCTTATGCGTTGGTACTCGCCGCTCGGAGGCTTCGCTCGTACTTCCTCGCTCACTCCATCATCGTGATGACCAATAGTCCCTTGGGGAGAGTGCTCCTCAATCCAGAGGCGTCCGGACGGCTGATCAAATGGACAATGGAGCTTAGCGAGTTCGACATCCAGTACCAGCCCTGAACGGCCATCAAAGCACAATCCTTAGTGGATTTCGTCACTGAGGTACAAAATCCTGAGCCAGAAGCTGTGTGGAGGGTATTATATGTGGATAGTTCGTCTACTCAACAAGGGAGCGGTATCGGTGTATTACTCATCTCCCCCCAAGAAGAGCAGATTCAACTGCCCCGTTCAGTTGGACTACAAGGCAACAAACAATGAAGCCAAATACGAGGCGCTAATAGCCGGCCTACAGGCTGCCCGACATAGCAGAGCCATCAAAGTCCTCATCCACTCAAACTCTCAATTGGTTGCTCAGTAGCTAACCGAGACGTTCGTGATAAGTAACGCCCGACTAAAGCTCTACGCTGAAGCCTTCGAGAAGTTGAAAGCCCACTTCTTGGAGGTTGGCATACAGAAGATCCTTCGGTCAGAGAACCAGGCTGCAAATGAGCTGGCCAAATTAGCCAGCTCATTATCGTCGATCATCATAGCGTAGCCGATCAAACAAGTCTCTTTGGTGGCACACATCGATCGGATGGAAGGGCTCGCATTCTCGAATGACTGGAGGACCGCGCTGGTAGAATTCTTACGGTCGGGAGCAACCTCGCCCGACTAGGAGGATGCTCGATTATTGAGAAAAAGGGTCGGCTGATTCACGCTGATAAGAGACCAGTTATACAAGAAAGCCTTCTCTAGGCCTCTACTTAAATGCATCAGATCGGAGGACGCCACTACATACTATGGGAGGTACATCAAGGGTCTTGTGGAGGACACCTGAGCGACCGCTCATTAGCAAGGAAAATTATACTGGCAGGATATTTCTGGCTAACCCTCCAGGAGGATGCCGCTCGGATGGTGGCTACTTACTTGTCTTGCCATAAATATCATAACCTCCCGCATCGACCGACCGAAGAAATGAAGACGTCCACAGTCTCTTGCCCGTTCGACCAGTGGGGCATGGACATTATTGGGTCATTCCTCATGGCAACAGGTCAGCGAAGGTTCCTGCTCATCGCTATGGATTACTTCTTCAAATAGGTCAAAGCTGAGCCGCTGGCAAGAATAACCGAACAAATGGTCGTGAAATTCATCTAGCAACACATCATCTGCCGGTTCGGCATCCTGCGCCGGCTCGTCTTAGATAATGGAAGGCAATTCGCCGGTCAGAAACTCAAAGAATGGTACGAAGGATATGACATCCAGCAAGCTTTCACCTCCGTGGCCTATCCTTAGAGCAACGGACAGGCCGAAGTCGCCAATCGGGAGATCTTGCGAATCTTACGCGCACGGCTAAACCATGTTGGAGGAAGTTGGGTAGATGAACTCCCCAGCGTGCTGTGGATGATCCGCACAACTCCCAAAGAAGGGACTGGGGCCACTCCTTTCCACCTGGTGTATAGCGGCGAAGCGATCGTCCTCGTCGAAGTCGGAGTTGAATTCAATCGGATACAATACTACAGTGAGGATAACGCCGAGCAGAGGCTTCTAGAGCTAGATTTGGTGGACAAAGCGCGCGCAAAAGATGTCATCCGGTTGATGGCATACCGACAGAAGATGAAGCAAAGCTACAATCGGAGGGTGATCCCAAGACGTTTCAGGTTGGCAACCTGGTATGGAAGAAAGTGAAGCCGGTCGTGCGACGTCACCAAGTTAGAGGCTCCTTGGGCTGTATCCTTCAAGTTCGTAGAGAAGCTCCGCTCGGGTGCCTACTACTTGGAGGATGAGGATGGGCGGCGACTGGAAAGGCCGTGGAACGTGAACCATCTCCAGCCTTATTGAGCCGGATGAGAGGTGCGTTGATGTAATAATCAATGTGTCTTTGCATCCTTGTACTCTTTGAATGTAGGATAGAAATAAGAAACAAGGATTGCCAAGCTCTATGCCGAATGGCGCATCAAATCGTCGAGCGGTGACATTAAACCCATGTCTCCATCGACGGTCGAGCGGTGACCTTAAACCCATGACTTCGTCAAATCGTCGAGCAGCGACGTTAAACCCATATCTCTATCGATAGTCAAGCGACACTCTTAAACCCATGACTTTGTCAAATTGTCGAGCGGCGACGTTAAACCCATGTCTCTATAAACGGTCGAGCGATGACCTTAAACCCGAGTCTCCAATAATAATCGAGCAATGACCTTAAATTCGAGGTTGCACTTACGGTCTAGCGGTTAGTCGCAGATACAAGATTAGGGGCATTTATAGTCAAAGACAAGAAACACTGTGACATGAAATGCCTTGCTGAACGGGCATACATATATTAAAATCAAAAATTTTCAAGACTACATTTGCAGGATAGAGATAAGGGCTCCGAACAGGAGAGCTCACATTAAGACTTCAAAAAAAAAATTTACAGTGTTCAACCTCACTCAAGATAATCAAGAGTGTCGTCCAGTAGTGAGTTGGTCATCTTACCCCGACTGATAATGCTATCCTTGAAGGTCTCGGGGAGATGACCGCCCACCTTGAGCTGGTTGATCATCTCATCTATCATCAGGTTGCAGAGCCGAAGATATCGAGCAATGACTTTGTCATTAAACGCACCCGAGCAAATGTAGTTCTGGTGCATTGTTGCAAATCGGCTCAGCTCGACATCCTGATAGATCTTCATCGTCGCTCGGGAGCCCTCCAACTCAGTCTTTGCCTTCTCCAGCTCATCCCGGGCCAGCTTCAGTGTTGTGTCCTTAGCGGAGAGCTAGCCCTGGAGCTCAGTTTCCCTCGCCATCTGACTCGCTCAATCAGTCACCAAAAAATCTTCAGCATCTTTGAGCTTACTGGCGAGATCTTGGGCCTCCTTATTCTTCAGTTCCAGGTCCTCAATGGCCCGATTCTTCCTAGCGGTGGCTGACTCGATCTTCTTGTAAAACATGCTGACTTACTTCTTGAGTCGGCCCAACATCTCCTTGTGGCCGAAAGATTTATCCCGTTGATGTGCGTATATTGTATACACTTGTTAGCATGTTTTGACACACATTCACATACTTTGAGCATGCTTGATCTATGCATTTTCATACTTCCAGTTTTCCTTTTTAGCATATTTACTCTCTTTGTTCGGAGATCTGCTTTTGTACATTTTCTGTACGCAGGAGTCGAATTTGGTGAAGGATGCGTGTTCGAGGTCAAATCGACAAACAAAGCGATGGAGGAAGCCATGATACCTGAACCTCACACGACCCTGCCATGGGGGTTTGCCCAGGCCGTGTGGAGATGAGAGGCCATGTAGCTATAGCAGAGAAAGAAGATGGCTTGGCTGTGTGAAACTCACACAGCCGTGCCAAGTTTTGAAGCCCAATGAAGCCTAGGCCGTGTACATCACACGACCATGTCAGTTTTCTAGAGACCAGAGAAGCCTCGGCCGTGTGTGTTACACGACCGTGTGAGGTTTCCAGTGAGCAAGAGAGTTCTGGCTGTGTGCACCACACGACTGTGCTAGGTTTCCAGAGGCGAAGGTAGTACAAGCCTTGTAGATCTACACGGGCGTGCAAGGGGGGCATTGGTAGATGTTGGGTTTTTCGGGCCGCGAAAACCGCTTTTCGCGTCGCGGAAACCCCGAATCACCCAAAGTCGTAGATCCGTGCAAGGAAAAACCGAATGAAATACAAGTATGAGTTTCAAAACCTTTAGATCTACTCCTAGATCTACATGTT